>NW_008704501.1:1997134-2013799 GCF_000326865.2 Helobdella robusta | reverse complement strand
CGAGGTCGATGGTCGCCAATGTGTCCTGAAAGGAGAAGGTATGAGAAAGAAGAAGAGCCTGATCACTTCATCGTCATTGGTATTATTATAACGACTATTATTTTGCATTTAAAAGGTAGTAAAAGAAAGATTTAATTTTCAAAACTTTAAAAGCACTTTTCATTTTTGTTTGACACATGAAAGTGCTCACTCATAAAAGTATACGTTTGAAATGGTGCATCCAAAATGCACGTAATGGGCAGGAATCACTTGCGTTTGAACCTGCACACTTCGATATCGTAATAGTCAATATTAACCCTCGTGGACTGGTGATAAAATATTAGTATTATTATTAGTAATAGTATTGTTGTTATAAATAGAAGTATTAGTGGTGGTAGTGATAGCAGTCGTTGTAAGTTCTAACATTTATATAAAATATTAAAGTAAGTTGGTAGTTAATGTTAATTTAAATTTAATATGAACGTAGTTTTATATTTCACGAAAAGGCAATAACTTTTTATATTTACATTTCACTTTCTGGTTATTTGTATCAAACCGCTCTCTGTCTGCCGTGTGCGATGCTGTAGTTGTAGTAATAGTAATAGTAGTAGTAGTAGTAGTAGTAGTAGTAGTAGTAATAGTAGTAGTAGTGGTAGTAGTGTTAACACAAATAAAATGATTTTATAGTAGTAGTAGTGGTAGTAGTATTAACAAATAAAATGATTTTATCACTATATCATGATTGCCTTGTAGTTGATAAAGTGAGATAAATTTTCAAAAATATTAACATTACGCAATCCAATCAAGAAAATATAATAATATTTATGAAATAATCACAATGGATTAACTAGATCATATTTCTCTTAATCCGTCATCACTTTGCATGCCTAACTACTAGTCAGTACCACCAAACAATCTACAAGTTTGATAGGCGGATTACCGGCAGCATTCAATGCAAGATTATCTACTTCTATGCCTATGCCAGTCTATTTTTAATGAAATTTGTTTTACAAGATAGAAAACTTTTGGCTCAACCGAATGAAGAAAAACAAATACAACATTTCAGAAAGTTAAGAGGTGCGGTGGCTAAAAAGGGCGAAATTGACAAACGAGCTAATAAACTTGTAAAACTTTAAAACTAAGTAATTTTGTATTTTTAGATATTTCAATCTTACTAAATAAGTAATCAATCACAATTATACGTGTGTACATTATGGAATAATAAACTAAATACGAACAGAACTAAATAAATTGGTACTTGCAAAGTTATCATTTTATACGTTAATGTAAGTGTGCAAAAGCTTGTTAATCTTATTCTTATGTCTTCTTATCATAACCTCACAAGCTGCATGCTATTTTAAAAAGTTTGCCCCACACTTAAAAACTAAATAAAGTACGTTATAACAAGTTGTTTAATTAAATTAATTGATGAATTATTAATTTAGTGAATGATATAAAATTTAATTTAATTTTTGATTGAATTATAATATTTAAAAACATTTAAAAATAAATTACAATAAAATACACTGACACTTCGCATTCACGCTTCTTCATCAGCATTGTTTTTCAATTGTTTTATAATTAAAATTTAATTTTAAATTTTAAATTTTATTCTTAAATTTATGTTTATTGAAAGATTTTTAAATTTTTTTCAAAAGTTATTTAAAATTACTGGAAGAATGTTAAATTATCGAAACGTAACTGAACGAGCAATGTACATACGCTAAGAAAGAAAGAAACAAATTATAATTACAGCACTTAGCAGGGAAATAAGCTTGAAAGTAGCACAAATTGGTTGCTAGGATACGAATGGAGATGTGAAAGTAAAGTATTAAACTGGATTACAAATTTCTTGCTTTATGAATTCATTGGATGTCATTTCTACAAATTTATATTTTATTCATACCCGTGGATTTATATCCATCCATGTTTATATCGTGGCAGATCCAGAAATTTTCGGTGGGCGTTGGATGATTTTCAGAGGTTGATGACGACCATATTATTTTTTGCTTATTTCCGATTGCTTAATTAGTTTCTTTATTTTATTTTATTAATACAAATGCGTAACAAAATTTCACTCACTATTCAGTGTAGAAAATACTATATTATGCCGTAAAATTTTATTAAAATATGTTACAATTTTTTCATTATTTTTCCTCCACAGTTTGGTGGAAGTATCTCGGATCTTCCCCTTGTTCCGCCTCTGTATTTATATTGTAATTCATAAATACATTTTTATTTTCAAATAATTCATTTACTTTTACGTTATGTTTTCTAAAACTGGAAAGACCATGGTTAAAAAAAATGAAAAAAAATTTTATATGTGAAATTCTGTAACAAAGAGTAGCCTTAATGAAAAATATAATGAGGATGTGAATCATTATAGAGATGAATGGGAAGGATAAATGAGGTAATAATTTGGAATAAGATTCATGCCATGAATTATTAATGACATGGCAAGAAAATTTTATTACTTTTTCGAACATCCAAAGCCACTGTGAAATTGAAGAGAAAAAAAGCTAATGGAGATGCAGTGTTTTAAGTTGCGAATAAATATACACTTTTGCCGCTAACAGCGTTTATGGTTTTCACAATATTTATTAGGTGTAATAATTTGACTGTAACAATGTAAGTGTGCAATAACGAGATAATCATCGTAATTCTCACTGGTACAATTTTCCTGTTCCAGTTAACTGCCAACCTCCAGTAACTTACAAAAGACCGTCACACAACTTCTTGAAATTATCATGGAACGCATCAAACTGAATATTTTAGTTAGCACACTGAAAAGGTAATGTACAATAAATTCGAAACTGTTAGCTGGATAGGCTTGGAAGAAATGAATGATCAACCTTACCTCACAATGTATTGTTGAATGGCAACCCATCCAAGAAACTGCAAGTGGGATTAAATAACTGAAAGAAGTTCAACCGATTATTAATATTATAAAATTTACACAAATAAGCCAATTCGTTCAATAAAGAACAAGTATAACTTATGTATTAATTTCTGATCATTCGGTATGAAATAACTGAAAATATATAGAATTTATTGAAATTAAAAACACGTTTAAATTCTCTTTAAGATATCATATTTAAAAATTATCCAATGTACAAAACAAAAGGTGACATTTGCAAACGGTTTTAAATGTCAAAATATTAAATAAAAATTGTTATAAATGTATTTTTTCAATCAGTTATAAAAAAATGTTGAGTATAGGTGAGACACAAAATTACCGCATGAAGAACTGAACAAGAACACACTCTTCATAATCACATAACATTTTTCCAGTACCGACGATAATGGATAGTTATAAAAATCTGCTTTGGAAGCATTCAGTGAAGGAAGACTTAACATAACTTGCAATGACGTTAACCATCACTTACTTCCCCACAAATTGCTGAGATGGACATTGGCATTAGATATAACACTGCCCACTCAAACTCTGCGAAAATATACGCCAAATTATTTACGAAAAAAATTAGCTTGTGCCAAAATTCTTAATCAATTTTTTTTTAGTTGTAAATATTCAATACCAATCACCTAACGGTGATCAAACGCAACAAAACAACAACGACGACAACAAATAGCAACAACAAAATTTAAAGTCCAAATAAAAAAAATTATTCTGTAGCATAACAACAACGTCATAATTAAAGAGTACTACAAATCAACATTATCGTAGCAGTCTTACAACATAGCAAAAATCTTACAGTCTATCCAAGACACATTACAACATTAACAACAACGTAGTCATTAAACCGCACATAGCAACAACATCATACTCATATAAAAAAACACAACAACAACAACATAATCATAAAAACAAAAATAGCCGTACAAAAAAAAACATCAGCATAGTCCAACCAACAAACACAAATCCAGACAAACATAGTCAAGACGCATGGCATGTTAGATAAGAAAAAATCGTCGTTATCGTCATGGTCATCATCATCACCGTAATCATTATCGTCATCATAACCCCCTTTATCGTCATCATCACCGTCATCATCATAGTCTCCGTCATCATCATCATCTTCCTTATCAACAAAAGTAGCAAGAGATAGACCATTTAGCGTGGAATGAAATGAAGAACAATGATATATACATAAAAAAAAAATGTCATTGATGCCAGCAAAAAGTTGTGGTACTGACCCTGCACCATCTTTCTTGATCAAAGAATTTTCTGGTATTCTGATACCATATCTATGTGCATTATGTAATGCATCACTACAATCGTCATGTCTGCCGGAGAGTCAAAAAAGGGCTATCATACTTCCTAAGGAAAAAAAAGCTGGTTCCGATGCGAGTTATGTTACGAGCTATCGGCCGATTTCAAACCTCACGTTTGTTTCCAAGCTTATTGAAAAATTGGTGGCCAAACAATTGATCGCATACCTGAAGTTAAACCGACTTTTCTCTGAACTTCAATCAGGTTTTTGCTTTAGACGCTCAACTGAGACAGCGATTCTTAAGGTCTTCAATGATGTTTATGAGGCTATTGATTCTGGTAGTATTTCTCTCTTGGCTCTGCTCGATGTCAGAGCTGCTTTCGATACGGTCAACCACAAGCTCCTTCTTGATCGACTTGCAAAGTCATATGGCTTGGGTGGAATGGTCCTTGCCTGGTTTGAATCCTATTTGTCTGACAGATCGCAAACGGTATGTGTTGATGGCTCTGATCTTGCTTCCTCCCCACTGTTGAAAGGAGTTCCACAGGGATCAATTCTGGGACCCCTGCTCTATGTTCTCTATATGGCAGATATTGTGGAAGTTGTTGAGTCATTGGGTTTGAAATGTCACCTTTACGCAGATGATACACAGCTGTATAGTTACTGTAATATCAAAGAAAGACAGGAACTAGCGGACAGAACTCAAACAGGTGTCAGAACTGTCTCAGAATGGATGCTGGCAAATGGATTGAAGCTGAATATTGACAAGACACAATACATCTGGTTGAGTACTCGTCAAAAATTAACTGGTATTCAGGAATATGTAAAGCCAGTCAAAAATCTTGGTGTTTGGATAGATCTTGAATTGAAGATGAATAAACATGTGAAAAATGTCTGCCGATCATGTTTTTACCAATTGCGCCAAATCAGACGTATAAAAAAGTACCTGACAAATGAATGATTAATTTCAATGATGCACAGTTTCATTTGTGGAAGAATAGATTACTGCAGTTCAATTCTCTATGGTACAAGCTTGTATCTTCAAAACTGCATACAGTCTATTCTGAACACTGCAGCAAGAATAATTGCTGGTGTAACAAAATATGAATCTGTTTCATCATATATACGAAATTAGCTTCACTGGTTGCCAGTTTGTTATAGAATCGAATTCAGAATAACAATGTTTACAAGAGACAGTTTGATGGGGCTTGGTCCTCGATACCTTCAACAGCTGATCGTGCCTGTCCCTACGGCTGCCGGGGGGCGAAAACTCAGATCCTCTGCCAAAAAGAAACTCGTTGTTCCTAGGTTCAGGACAGAAAATTATGGACGGCGTCATTTCTCCGTGGCTGCAGCGGAGGTTTGGAATAAACTACCCGATGATGTCGTTGATAGTATGGATGAAAGAGACATGTTCCGAAAACGACTTAAACATCACTTTTTTGACCGGCAGCTTCTTGAACAGCGCCTCTGAGTTTTACATAGAGGGGCGCTATATAAATTTTCCATACCATACCATACCATACGTTCGTCCGATGTAAATTGCCTTGTTTCAGGAGCGCTTGAATTTTATTGCGCGCCAAATTAATGCTCGGATCGTGCTCTTTGAATGAATAATTTGAAGAAGAAATTCAGCAGACACACAACTTGTACTAGCACGGCAGACACACCACACACACCACACACACCACACACACACACACCACACACATCCTACCTGCGTGTATACAAAACACACGCATATGCACGCACACAGTCATCCAACCAACAAGCAAACACACACACACACACATATCCTATCTGCACGCACACTCGCACATACATCCTACCTGCATTCACATATTACTCAAACAGACCCACCATAAAAACTTCTGCCTCAAAAAATTTTAAAAACGCGGTAAAAATGAATGTCGCGTTATGCGTGGAACTCTACGAGGAAATTAAACCAGTAAAATAAATGAAATAATTGAACAAACTCAAATTTATGACATTACAGATCACAAAACAGCTGAGTGAAAACAATTCATGTACAAATTTGAGCCCGACTTTTATTTGGAGTCGTTTGTGCTCCTCACATGTCTTCGGTTATAAATTAAAAAAAATAATGAAACAAAATATCACACAAAGAAGACTGAACAAATTTCGATAAAAATAGATTTCTTTTCAATTTATTTGCGTGTACTCATTCAAGTTGTTTATGATACCATGTAGAGCACAACATGCAAGCATCAATGGCTGCAACCAAGAATAAAAAAAATTTAACAACAGGTTGCTAGCGAGGAAATAAAATAATACTTTGGTGCAGAATAAACTTGAACTTTTTTTCGAGCTGTGACTTCATCAATTATACGAGTGACGTGTTAGTAATTAGACGCCTGTTTCGCTAGGGACCGGGCCGTGCTGGCGGCCTATGTACTGTAGCTGGATAGCTGGCTAGCTGAACTTACTTACTCTAGCTTGATAGCTGGTTGGCTGAACCTACATACTGTAGCTGGATAGCTGGCTGAACTTACGTACTGTAAATGGATAACTGGCTCGCTGAACATAAGTCTGTAGCAGGGTAGCTGGCTCGCTAAACATGTGTACTGTAGCTGGCTAGCATTTAGCAGAGCGATTGTTCCAACATCATAAACCAGCTTTCCAATTAAATTTAAGATCTACATTCCACATTCATTAAGACATCATCCTATTATATTAAGTCCATTCACTCCAGAGGCATCGACAATATTTTCATGTAAACCGTTCTACATGTTTAATATTCTAATATACCAATAATTCTTTCTCAAACAGCAGCCAAATGGTAGAGTTGATCCTCAAGTCATGACCTCTTGTACGACGATCCGCTTTTGCTATTTCTGGAAAACCAATTCTATCTTCTCTGTGCATTATATTGAATAACATGATCAAACCACCAATTCTCCTCTGTGCTTTAACGCTGTGCTTTAACGTTGGTAGTTTCAAGTACTTCAGTCCATCAACATAGTTCATCTAAGAACACTTCTTGACCCTTTTGGTTTCTTTTATATTTGCTACTTTTTATGAATAAAAAATTAGATAAATTTATTTCTAACAAATAAAACTTTTTTAAATAACGTTTCAACGTTTTGTTTCAAATCTGGCACGTTTTTACTTTTCCACGTTTGACAAAATTTGATTTACAGAACCGAAAATAAAAAATAGAAAAAATAGTGTAATGCATTTGCTGCATATACCTAATTCACGGTTATCAAACTAATCAAAGAATTTTCAGCTTTGAAATTGAAATCACAACTCTTGAAAACATCCTCAATTAATGCATTAGCCACATCATCACACTAGCACAAACAATAGCGGATTCAGGATATTGCGTCGGGAATGATTATAAATTTTTTTTTGCTAATTCCTATTTCTTCCCATTTCGGTTGGGAAAATTTTCAAAATTTTAAAGTTAATGTTGTTGGCCAGTTCCCGTTAACTTGATTACTATATTCTATTTTCTTTCTTTATGGTTTAGTGGGGAGTGGTGCATCCCTACATGCCACCTCTGGGTTTGGCACTGAACACAGCCCTTGCTGATGCTCACATGCTTTCATGACAGATAGTCATTACGACGTACATATTTTGCAGTCTTGCAAATAAAATACTATCAAGGTTTTCGAACGTCTAATCGATAACAAAAAACTTTGGTTCGATAAAAAATGTGCCTTTGATGAGAATACAATTTTGCATTTCGCGTGAAAGTGACCATTTAATCTGCCATCATTCTCCATCATTTGATAATCATTGGAATGAAACTAAACAACAACAGTACCACCAAAACAACATCAACAACATCTTCAACTACAGCTTTTTCAGCAACAATATCAACAACAACGATAACCATCCTCACAACAACGCTAACAGTAGCAGCAGCTGCACCAACAAAAACAACTATTACTACTACTACTACTACTACTAATACTACTACTATTACAGCTACAAAAACAAAACTACAACAATTATCATGTGAGTGAAACGTGATAACTTAATGCACAGTGATTAAAAAGAGATGAAGCTATGGGTAATAATGACGGTAATGATGAAGATGCTATGATGAAAATTGGTAGATAGCCAGAAATGATGTCGATTGATCTTATAACAATGATGATGCTGATGATGAATAGCATTAAAAGAATGATATAGTTGATGATGAGGGTGACGGTAACAGAGTGATGAAGATGATAAAAAAGATGTTGATGTAAGTTTTATAGTTTTTTGACGATGTTAATAACAACTCTCATTGCTCAGAAACATCAGATTTTGTGCTGATAATAAAAATTAAATTACCCTCTTACTCTTCCTCGAAAACTCACAAAATACTTCATAAGTTGGTTTATTGAATATAAATTTTTTATGTTATAGAAACAAAACATAAACAAACAGATACACAGTTTCTCACACAAACACGTCTCATAAATCATAAAACAAATACAAATCATAAAATTATTATAAACAAACAAACAAATAAACATTGGTATAAAACCATTGAAAAGAATTTTAAAAAATAGAACATAATATCTTTGCAAAAATGATGACATTGGCTGGAGCAGGTACAACGATGTGACAAAAATTTTCAAATTTGTTGATGAGAAGCTTGTGAAATAAAAATTTTGAATTTTCAAACTTGTGAATAGTAGGTGATAAACACTGAACATACAATCGTAACAGACTAGATGGATTAGAGAGAAATGAATGGGAATAAATACGATGATGCTGATGAAGAGGACGATGATGTCAACAATTAAAATGAGGAAAAAGATGACAACAGAGATGATGATGAATTGATAACAAAGGCAATGATAAATAAGTTGATTGCAGATGTGATCGCAATGATTATTATACGATGCTGTGAGATGACAAAAATAATTATTAGCAGAGAGAAGCTGAAACGACGAAGAAGAAAAATGTTACGCTGTCAGCGGGAAGAATGATTGTCCAGCAAATGTGGATGCATCTAGAATGAACGATGACAGATGGACGAAGGACAGCACGTTATTATTAATAAACATCAAGTTTGTTTTTTTTTATCTCGGTTTATCTTTCAATTTTTATTTTATATGATAACATATGGCGAAAACCACTATGGCAATAACATAAAAAGAAAAATAAATAATAATTTATTAATTTTTTTAAATTATTTTCAGAGGTATCAAGGTAAACAACGAGAACACAGTGAATCCACACATGCCATACATTGTATTTGATAGCCGGGGATCTATTTGTAATCGAAACCAGCTACTGCAAACATCACAGCACCAAATGCCTGCTACAAAAAACAAACAACAGTGTCTATTAACTGATGTTTCTGTACCAGCCGACCAAAGTGTAAAAGCTAAAATGAGCCTTAGTTCAGTTGTTCCAAAGAGTAACGACGCAGGACGAATCCATTTGGGACGAATCGATGCTGGGTGGAACTCATTACTGCCTGGAAGAGAAAAATCAAATGTTTCGAAATATAGAACGTGCATGGATGTCGAAATATTTGTATCTGTTATATTGAAATAGTTGCGAGGATGACTGTGACGATGATGGTTATAACGAGGATAATAATATTAATAATACTAGAAAAATAATCATAGAATTGTATAAACATGGCCAGTGAAAAACTACGTTGGCAAAAGTAATGATGAATTTTATTGGAAAAATATTCAAATAACAAATAAATAGAAAAGTAATTTGCGAAATAAGATTGAAAAAAAGCGAACATTAGGAATTATAATGACCAGGAAAGTGAGCAATGCCACATTATGGCCTATCAATTTAGTGAGTTGAACGATGCAAATAAATCAAAACATGCCCGGCCTATGATGAAAAAGTTGTCTCGGATGTTTATTGGCATCAGGTGAAGTTGGCATATCAATGAACACCAGCCCTATTGTGATCCTGTTCTTGTGTTTTGCTATAAACTTAGGCCATTTGTTATGCCTGAATATAATTGTTTGTCTTGAAACAAACTATAAAAAATAATTCAGTATAGTTTACTGAAACATCAAGTAATAAATGAAAGAGCTGTACATTTTTAACCACGTGTATATTATTTTAAAATATTCTTAAGTCATTCTTACAGAAATTAGTTTAATTTTTGAAAGAAAATTTTCAGCTGACATGAGTGGAAAATAACTTTTTTGCCAAGTCAGCAAGTAATTATTCCATTTTATCGCATGATACGTTTGATGCATCATGGCGCAGTTCGTTGTGTTGTTTGTTGAGTTTTCCAACGACACTTTTCATTGCGTGTAACAGCTATTTACAAGCATACGAACACCACTGATGTCGAATGAACGTTTAAAACTTTTCAAAAAATGTGCTAATCATTTTTTTTCCCTCGTCACATTCACAAGATCGCGTGTTTTAAAATTTAACTTCAAGAAAATTCACTTTTACTTGAAAATTTTTTCCCCTCCACCTTAGAAGCAAACGTGTGATCGAAAGATGGCTACGTTGAATTCATCAGAGTTAATAATTTTTATGTTACATCATCGATTTTTATTGATGGTCAAAAAATTCAAATATTAAAATTATATATTCAAAATTTTATTTTTTTACCATCCCATTAATTTTTGTCATTGTAACATTTTCATATCTATGAATCGACGTTTGAATGTGGCAGGATTAAAATGTCTGCTTGCTTCTCTCCTGACCAGGTTTGAATGCAAAAAAACTCATCACTGTTACCATGTGCATCCGGGATACGCACGTCTTTGCTCGTACTAACTCGTGAATGTTTGTATGTTGTTAGTTAGTAAAGATTTAGTGAAGATTCCACGCAAACCTGAGCTCTACAAAAATGAAACATTATAATTATTATTATTGTTACTGTTTTAAATATTATCATTTTTATTATTATGCAAAACTATGACAAAAAGTAACATCTCAAACTTTTTCTTTGAATCAAGATTATTAATGTTATTATTTATGTTGTTTTTGTCACATTGTTCAAAATCATTATTGCCTAATTAATACATTTTTTCATGTATCACCAATGAAAAATTAAAAAAAATTTCCAAATTTCACAAATTTCCCAATAACTAAATATGACGAAAAGCGAGAAAGTGCTTTGAATTTATAACGAGGACCATGCATCACAATTGTCCTAGAGCATGCCGGCCATTTATAACTTTATTAATACAATAAATAACCTTTCCGAAATAATGTGAGATGATAAAACATCGACATAAAAAAAATAGACTAAAATAATTTATTGCAAAACATTCAAACCGCAAGCCTGCTCTGTGTTACTCTTTGCTCTGGGTTACTCTCTAAAAATTTTATTTGATTTGAAAATAAAATTTTTCAGAATTTAAAGATTTCTAGACGTGAATCAATAAATTGTTCGTTTCACATTCAGATTTTTTGCGTTGTGATATGATGAGTTAATGAGCTTGCCAATTAAACTGTCACAAACAAAAAGTATTTCAAAGATCTGGAGCACCCTGATGAAGAAGTACTTTTAAAAAATGGCAAGATTTGTGTTAATCTTTTCAAGATTTATCCAAATTGAAAATAAATCAAATCGTTAATATTTTCAACATCACACCAACACGGGTAGCCAATAAGATTTTAGGTAATTGGGACTGCAGTCTTGCCGATCAGTTTCGTATCACATTTCAAAAAATTAGAATTTCTCTCAACCAAATTTATTTATTATTGTTTCGTTTAAAAATTTTAAAACATTATCGACCGGTATAATATTTTTATGAAAATCACGAAATTTCATGTTGCACCGCTTGGCACGGTTATTACTTTCTAGAATATGTAGTAACATTCCAGAATATGTGAAGAAACAGAAAGCAACAAATCTTGCTTTTGGAGTTTGGATTGATGTTGCCCCGGTACAAATTGTTGTTCTGGCTGGTAGTTGATTTATGTATGATGTATATTCTCTTTTTGTATTGATATTTGCGTTATAGTAATTGTTAACGATGGAAAAATTGACCCCGTTTGAACTTTTTTTTATTAGAGTAAGTCATTATTTAGTTTTTTTTGTTAGTTATATTTTGTTTGTATGTTTTGTAATTGCTACTATTTGTAATGTTGCTTCAAGTTTGTTAAGTACCTCAGTTTGTTTTTGCTGTTGTTGTTGTTTTTTGTTGTAGTGGTTGGTTGGTTCTCCGTAATCTTAGTTGTTATAAATTTCAGACAATCTCTCATAATTAGCATAATAA
Organism: Helobdella robusta; assembly: GCF_000326865.2. Lineage (NCBI taxonomy): Eukaryota > Metazoa > Annelida > Clitellata > Rhynchobdellida > Glossiphoniidae > Helobdella > Helobdella robusta. Next base: position 2,001,465 of record NW_008704501.1, on the reverse strand, counting down.
ATAAAAATAAATGATGGTTATTAGTGTGTCTGCAAGGATGATATAGAAGCGAGATTGGTGTTTTATTGAAAGAAATGAATTGCAGCGTGTCAGCGTGCAAATGCATATACGTACATGTACTTATGTTCGTGTTATGTACATATGTATGTATGTGTGTATGTATGTATGTATGTGTGTATGTATGTATGTGTGTATGTATGTATGTGTGTATGTATGTATGTATGTATGTATGAACCCATAATTGATTAGAACTATAGGGAAGTAATAATCATATCCGGGTTCAGCTTTGTTAAACGCTTCGCACAGACAGGTATTTTAACGCTCCATCCAAAATACAGAAAGAATTATATTTTTGAAGTAAAATAGAAAAGGATTGCTTTACATAACTCTTATCTAATGGGTCACCCGATACTTCTACAATCCTGCTACAGAGTTCATTCAGAAAACTCTGAGTCTGAGCATCGGTTGGACCAAAGGTCTCAATGCAGACTGGCTGAAAAATTTTGCTTTCTGCAAGAGCCGCATATTTTGAATTTTTAAAGTCTGCGGCTTTTAAGGTAGCGGCACCCGCTTCCTGTGAGGTAAGATTAATGTACCTTTCAGCCATGGTGTGAGGGAACGTAACATCCCAAGCAAGGGAACGTCCCTGCGCCCATGGTGAAATAGTATACCCATCGGGTCTGAGGCTACCTTCCTCCATAAGACCCGTGGGTATGTATGTATGTATGTTAAAAACAAAACATGATGAGTGACACTGAAGTATGTATGTACGTATGTATGTATGTATGTATGTATGTATGTATGTATGTATGTATGTTTTTTTTTTGTTTTTTTGTTTTTTTTCTTTCGAGGTAGGAAAATACATTTACGTATTCCCAAGCCACAGCCCTTGGATATGTCGGACTCGAAAAAAATAAAATCCCATACCGACTAAAAACCTCCTCGACATCTGGCCCCTGTTTCCCCGTTAACCCGCCGTTAGGCATTACTACACGGGGAGAGGATTATAGCTATTTGCTTTTCCTTCTGTTAATTTCTGCCTTTAATGTATTTTTCTATTTTCTAACTTTGTTTGCTTCTATTTTCCAACTTTGTTTGCTCTTTGTCTTTCTATCGTACGTAGATTTCGGAAAACCTCAGACGAAAATGAATCGATGGCATCCCAAGCAATTTTAGATGTGAGCATTGCCTTTACCATGTTTTCTGGCCGTATGTATGTATGTATGTATGTATGTATGCATGTATGTATGTATGTATGTATGTATGTATGTATGTATGTATGTATGTATGTATGTATGTATGTATGTGTGTATGTATGTATGTTTGTATGTATGTATGCATGTATGTATGTATGTTAAAACCAAAACATGATGAGTTACTCTGAACCGTCAAACATCAAGTAACAAATGGATTAACACTTTGATTTGTCGTTAATTGCACATGTCGGCATTCAGTTGGATATTTTCAAGCACACAGACACGCAGGAACCGCTGCAACAAGCACGAAATGTGGTTAGTTGCGAAAAACAGTTCCCTGCTGTCACCTGATCTGACGCTGATCATTTTACATATTGCCTTAAGAAATTTAAGGGTATTGGAGTCCATCGGGCCGAGAACCTCGATACATATTGACAAGAATTCCATCGAGGAGAGGGCGTTCGCATATTTTTTCATTTTCTCGTCCGCTGCCCTGGCCGCGGCCAAACCGCATTCTTTACTTGTCAGGTTTACATATCGTTCGGCAAGGGTGCCAGGGACCGTTAACATCCCACGCCAAACATCTGCCGGCTCTCCAAGGTATTAGTGTGCATCCGTCCGGGCGCCTACCATCATGCGCAGAAATGCCGGATGGTTCCTTGAGAACCGGGATTGAAGCCTTGGAGAAGAGCTGACAAATGTATTCGTTTAGCGCTGAGTGACGTAGTTGACGGCCCCCACCCAAGCGACAAACCAAACCGTGGTGCCCAAATTCGTCCGCCCCAGCGCCACATCGGCACGTGTATTTATTTTGAATGACCAGGCCAAGTCTGAAGCCAATGGCAAATCTCACAGACTCGTCGTCAAGCCTGGTCCCCACAGAGGTGTTGGGCCACGATCTCAACCACCCACAGCTGGCAACGCTGGACATGGCCAACAAACGAGCGGTGGAAAAGTCATCGCCGCATGAAGACAACAAATTTTGAAAGATTTTTTTATATTCTTCGTTCAAAATTTGGACGTGCGTACGGTCCCCGGGGCGGACACTGGGGGAAGAATATCGCGGCACCAAAAAAACCGGTGGAGCAGGGAAGACTGCAGGTCGAGAGTGGCAGCGGCAGAAGAATTATAAACAACAGGAGCCAGCTGAACCACGCTAAGCGACCCCAGCCCACCAAATCGCACCGGCAGCTGAGTCTGGGACCAACCACTGTCGGTCACTTGAACATTGCAAATCGACGACAGGGCGGTGCGCAGGGCTCCGTCAAATTCACCCAATTTAGAAGGGTCAATGTGTTTGGATGTACGCAGGACGTTCATCAATTTGGGCAAACTGAGGGCATTGCGGATAATAGTCAAGGCATCATGGGCCGAAAGACAGGAAACACGACCCAGGGCGAATTTAAGCTCAGAGAGCTTTTGATCAAAAAACTTTATTTGATAATCGCCCTCGACCAAGGGTGTGCCTAAAAAACTCAGTTCTGATGCACCAACTCTGGGTATTCCAGCCAGCGCATGTGGCACCTGAAATAAACTTTGGCAGTGAAGTTCGCATTTTTTAATGTTTAACTCTAAACCAATTGCAGCGGAGTTATGCTTCAAATATTCGTAGCTTTCGGCCAGAGTTGGGCCGTCCGAAGCAATGCTGATATCATCCAGATAAGCGCAAACGAAAGAGGACGATGCATCACCCTGCTGTACCCCCTCGGACGATTCTACAACACAAGAGTGGTAGCCAAGGGAAGAGACTCCGCCATAGGCAGAATGGGAAAAATTATAGATATTGGGGCAAAAAAGTTTGACAGCCTCCAACATCAAGTCTCTTCTCAAGGCGTTGAAGGCATTTTTAAAGTCCAGTTTCAGAAACCCCCATTGATCGGGGAGGTCGGTGACCAATCTTCAAACCGCATGAACAGCGGCCTCAGCGCCACCCTTAATCCCGACACCCAACTGAGTCGTTTAAAATTTGGTCTTGAGTTCGACCACGACCAGGGCCAAGGCACATTTGCCGGCCAACCTCCTCCAAACGTTCCCGACCGCAATCGGTCTGACCCCTCCGTCTTTCTTATTTAAAGCTATTATCCGGCCTCCAAAAAAGAACCGGCGGACGGAGAGTGGGCAAGCTCCAGATAGGATCAAATTAATGAATTGGGTTCAGTGTGTCGTCGATTGGCAAGGGGCCTGAAAAAACATCCTTAAGGTGCTGGGGTCGTAGGCCATCCAGGCCTCCAGAAGAACCGTTTTTGAACGATTTAACGGCCCTCAGCACCTCGGCGGGAGAAACGCAACCAGCCGTTGGTGTCAATGCGGGGAAAACCCGCCTGTTCACCGGAATTTTTGGGTGGATGGAACATAATTTATCAAAAGTGGCTGGCGAGCTCTCCGCCAGGCCCTTCAGCGAACAGACAAGTCTGACAGCCGAGGACAAGTTTCCCTGTTCAATACAAGATGACACAGCGTTGATCCACCGATCGGGGTTGTGCTTTTGTGATTTGGCATTATTGAACCCCGAGCATTCCTGTCCTTTCATTTTACCTCCGTGCTGACATAACTTTCCGTCTGGAGTGCTTCTATAGTGGTTAAAGCAGACGGGGCACTGTTGTAACGTTGGAGCCATATGTAATTAAAAACAACCAAGAAACGAAGGAAAGGAAACAAACCAAGTAGCGTGAATGGATGAATGAATGGATGAACAAGCGAATGACCAATTGAACGGACCAGCAACCAAACGAATGAATGAGTGAATGATGAAGGAATGAATGAGTTAATTACTGAACGGACGAGTGAGGGAAAAAAAGAATGAATGAATGAATGAATAAATGAATGAATGAATGAATGAATGAATAAACAACCGAACGAATGGATGAATGAACGAATACATGAATGAGTGACGAAATGAATAGACGAGCGAACGGATGAATGACTGAATTATCTTTAAATATTTAACCAGTGGAAAATATATATAACTTTTTCAACTTTTTTTTTTTATTTATATATTTTTTTCCTTTTCTTTTTTTTTCCATTGATGAATGAATGAGTGAGTGAACAAATGAGTGAATGAGTGAATACAAAAACCTAGGCAACAGTGTGGGAGGAGACAGCTATTGCAACAAACTTTGGCCAAATCTCTCCCCT
>NW_008704501.1:1952134-1994634 GCF_000326865.2 Helobdella robusta | reverse complement strand
TAAAAAGAATTTCTGAAAAACCATCCGGTGTTTCATTAAACAATAATTAAACTGATTAATAATGGATTGTAATAAAAATGAAGATTCAACACCACAGTCACTGTCCGTGGGTGAAAGAATCGTACAATTATTTAATGGGCTCCGAAAAAATATCTGGACTTTTATAGTTCTCTACTTTATTTTCAGCTTCTCGCATGGCGTTCAAGGGACTTATACGAGTACAATTCTGGCAACGCTGGAAAATAATTTCAATCTGCCCAGTTCACTATCCAGCATTATCATCATCGTTGCAACCCTCGGTTACATGAGTAGCGCCATCACAGTTTCGTTCATCCTAACTTCCAAGCACCACGTTCGTTTGTTTGCGGTTTGCATGCTGGTAACTGGATTCTGTGGTCTCTTGTACATGTTGACTCATTTTATTTTCAAAGACAGTTCGAACATCAACGAAATTGCAGCTACGACCGACCTTGAAAAACCTGATCGCAACTATGTCTCAGCAGTGTGCAATGCATCACGCAATATTAACGAAAGTTCAGAAAGTTTGTGCACGGGTAGTAACAACAATAAGAGGGACATCGGTCCAAACTACGTGGCCCTCGGGATGTTTGTCATATCGGAAGTGTTCCATGGAGCAGCGGGAGCATGTTTGTGGACAGTCGGGTTGTCCTTCCTTGACGACAACATGCCTTCCAATGTTGCTCCCAAGTTGATAGGTTTGGAAATTTATTTATATATTTTTATTGAAAAAAGTTATTAAACTAATAAATTTATGAACTGCTCGGACGCTCAGGTATCATGTACTCCGTGCGCTTCCTATCACCAGTCATATCCTCTGCATTAGGAAGTGTCTTCTTGTCTCTGCACACAAGCTTAACAAGTTAATATTCAAGTTGTCATTTACTTTTTGTTTAACAAATTTTAAATTATCTATAACATACAAAACTACAAACGCAATTGATTTGTTTGACACAGAAACTTCTTTAACTCCTAGTCACCCAAAATGGATTGGAGCATGGTGGCTCGGCTTTGTAATTTGTTTTCTCATTAACACCATCATTTCTCTTCCTACATTTTTCTTGCCACAAACATTTGAAAACTCTAAAAAGCTCGAGCATCACACAAAGGGGTCTGAACAAAATTTAGACGATAAATTTAGTTCGGCTAAAACAGCTTCGAAGGTGTACCACGGTAAAAATCTTGAAAGTACGAATCAAGTTTATTCATTTCTCAGCAAAATATTTTTTGTTATTGTATATGTGGATGGAAAATTTTTGTCAAGTAGTTTTAAAATGTGTAATTTGTATTATATTTTCAAAAAAAATTAATTAATTATGATAAAAAATTAATGTTTCAGATTTTGGTTTGGCGTTGGGAAGGTTGTTGCGCAATCCAATTTATATGCTGACGACACTAGGAATTTGTTTCGACTGCTTCATCATCCCTTTCTATAACTACCTCCCAAAATATGTCGAGGTGCACTTCAAGCTGACTGCTTGGATGGCAAGCATTATTGCAGGTTGCATCAAATATATTCTATTTTCATGTCTTGCAGGATTTTTTTTTATATTATTGACAGTGATGTAAATTATTTTTCCATCCAGTTATGGTTCCGTCAATTGCCGGTGGCATATTTTCATCCGTTGGAGGATTTGTTATTGGAAAATTTAAACCGTCCCCAGATTTTCGTGTTACTAAAAATATGGCTTTCTCGTGCGTAATATCTTTTGGGAGTGTTTTGGTGTTGACTGCCATCCTGTTCCTCCAGTGTCCTAATGTTAACTCTCCAAGCGGTTACTCAGAGATGACGAAAAGGTTATTAATTTTTCAACAAAATAACAAGATAAATAACGTTTAGTTAAATAGTAATGATTGTCTTTTTCCATATTAGAATCAGTTTTTAAAAATTCTTCCTCACTGTTTCTATAAATTAACAGCATAACATGCTTGAAGGCGTTTGATGACATTCTTTAATAAACTATGGTCCTTAAAATAGTTTTTAAACTGGAACGAATCACTGGAACGGATATTAATTATATTAGACTTTAAAACTAATAAATTATAAAGTTTTGTAAAATCAAAATTTGAATTATACAAAAAATGATAACTCAGCGAAATCTGGAAGGTGGTTTTGTCAAACGCTAGAGCAGTTTTTAAGACTTAAGAGGCCTATCAATGTTACTTTTATCGAAAAAATTCTTATTTGTTTGCAAATTTAAAAAAAATCAATAACCTAACTCTGCATCATAAACATATAGTGTTAGTCTAACTCAGACGTGTAACATGAACTGTTCGTGTCTTTCGGATTCATTCGATCCGGTTTGTGGGGACGACAACATGTGGTATGCATCTCCGTGTCATGCTGGTTGTTCCAGCTACGCTACTAATGGATCTATGGTTTAATAAATTTATAATAAAGAAAAAATTGTTTTTGAAATAAATTCAATTTGAACCGGCCCAGATGTACTCGGATTGCTCGTGCATAAACAGTGTGCAGCAAACAGCCGGGCGTGGCTATTGCGACAATTCCTGTTTTCCCATTCTTATTCTGTATACAATTGGATGGATTTGTTTCTGTTCTTTTAGCAACCTAATCAACGTTCCTCTTACAAATGTGACACTCAAGTAAGTTGCAGGTCGCAAAGGTTCACAATCAAATTTGTTTCCTTTAATTTAACAAATGAATGAAATGAATGATTAATAGATCTGTGGACGAGGAAGACAAATCATTGGCACTGGGCTTGCAGCTCATTATCATCTGTGTGTCAGGTAAGACATGAGATTATTTTTGTGAAATACTTTAACTTTTATAAAATTCTGCTCATAGAAAATCATTAACAAGTCGGCTGTAATCACTTGTTAACTTTGTTTGATAAGCGTTATCTTGGATCTTTAATTAAATAACCATTGACGAATGATATGCTTTCATGGATGCTATCCACAAATGAAACTTATAATTCCAGTTTTTCCGTTCACGCTGATATTTGGCCACATGATAGATTGGACTTGCATCCTGTGGAAAACGACTTCATGCAGCGACGCGGTGGGCTCCTGCCTGGCGTACGACCATTCCAAGTTTAGATTCATCATGCACGGAAGTGTTGTTTGTGTGCGCATTATCGCTTGCGTATTTTACATCTTGAGTTTCATTTTCGCTCGGAGAAAACTCAGCAGGTTGCAGTTGGAAGAATTGAAGAACTTGGATATTATGAACATTACTCCTCACACTGAAAAATAATCTTCCACAAATCTTGAAAGACAATAATTACGTAACAAAGTCATAATTTTTATTCAATTTACTTCCATTTTTGATTTTTTTAGATCATTTTGAATTGTTAGCTAATTTCTCATTAGCAAAACATTACCAAAATACTGTCAAGCGTTATTGCGCTAATGGGTCACACACACACACACACACAAACATAGAAAGTATATACATACGATACGATAGGATCTTTTATTTACTCTAAAAAAATGAAGCCAGGATGACTATGAAGTAGGGATGCACCGGATTCAGGTTTTTCAAATCCGGCCGGGGCCGGACTTGGCCGGATTTAAAATTCAAAAACCGGCCGGGTTAGTTACCATTTTACATACGTTAGAAAAAATACTCACATGTTGAACACCAAAAAATAACACCAAGCAAATAGTTAATTAATTCAAATATATGAATAAGCTGTGTGATACGCCAAATTCTGTACACAAAGATCAGCTTTATGCATAACCCATGTTATAGCATAAAGAAAATTGTCCAGCTCATCTCATAATTAGTGATGTTGTTATTATGTGTCATGTATGCACGTGCACAAATTCTTTTACACAAAGATCAGCTTATAATTTATGCATAACCCATGTTATAGCTCAAAGAAAATTGTCCAGCTCACCTCACAATTAGTGATGTTGTTATTATGTGTCATGTATGCCTAGCCTAACCTTTAACATACCATGTTCTTAAATTTTGCGCTTATGTATCTCTATGTATATATATATAATGTAGCTATATGATCCGTCATATACAATTATATAGTATAAACACGTGCACAAGTTCTTTTACACAAAGATCAGCTCATAATTTATGCATAACCCATGTTATAGCACTAAGAAAATTGTCCAGCTCATTTCACAATTAGTGATGTTGTTATTATGTGTCAAGTATGCTTAGCTTTTAACTTATTGACATAAAATTAATTGAACTCAATGAAATTTTTTTTTCTATTTATAACATTTTTAAATGTCGATAGACGCTTAAATCCGGCCATAAATCCGGCCATCAAATCCGGTCGGGGCCGGATTTGATAAAAACGCCGGATTTTGGCCGGAGCCGGGGCCGAACTTCGGTGCATCCCTACTATGAAGCTCATAGAGAGCTCATCTAGCATAGCCGCTTGAACCCAAATGCAAACAAACTAACGTATGCCAAACAGAAAGTAATGAGAAATTTGAATTAAATGAAGCAGTATCTTTTTTTACATATTTCTTCCGTCATTAAAATTTAACAAAACAATTTTAAATTTTTTTTGAACATAGTAAGTGATGTTTCATTTCAGGTAATATTATTATTTCAAACGTTATTCCAAATTCTTGGTCCTCTACATACAACATGAGAATGCAACAAATTCGTTCTCAAATTGTTGGTCATCAAATAATTGACATAACTACGTTGTTGACTATTTTAAAACATTTTGGAAAGATGCTTTTAGACAAAAATGGCTGGGAAATATTTACTGATTTGATAAACATATACTGAGTGATATAATTCGTCCATCTGTTGTTAAAACTGGGATCGAGTGACTGCTTTGGCATTAGTGAAACATCACGAAAGTTTTAGCAAGGTCGTCACTTCTGCACTACTATGACCAACCACTGCAGCGTTTCATAGCAACATATGCTTATTTACGAGAGATGCATCGTAACTATGGACCGTATAACGGACAGGAAAAATTTTCAATTAATGGAATATTGCCTTTACAAAAAATCATCCTAACAAAGAAGTGGTTTCATTTGTTAAAAGTAGACTAATAAAATATAAAAAAGGAAAGTGTTCAATAAATTTGAAAGTTTTGTTGAAATAAAATTAAATTTAAAAAAAGAAATTTTAAAAATGAATAAAACATCTGTGCTGCAAATTACTTTTTAAAATACGTTTATCCAAATTCAAAAATAATATTGTTGACTATACGTGCCGTGTAAAGTAACAAAAACCATATAAAGAGATTAAATATTATGTTTTAATTTAATGAACTTGAATGATTATGGACGCACTTCTCAATTGATACTTCATCAACAGAATGCTTTCTTCTTCAAACTCAGCGATAGGTTTCAAAGAATTCGACTTAAGAAAATAATGGTAGATGATTTTGAAAATTAGTCAAAAAATGGCGCAACATGAAGAACGAAAGCGCAAATTAATCAAATAAAATATTCAATCGATGAGTTTCATATTGCAGAAAACTTTATTTTGATTATATATCAGTCAAGTTTGCAGCTAGTTGGCTTCTTTTCTCATTCGCATGCATTTTCTTATAATGTTGTTGGGCAATTAAAATGTTGTTTAATTCATAATAACATTCAATAAAACCCATCTATACACGTTACGACGATCTTAACGCCAACATTTTTCGATAAAAATCCTAGTTAAAGAATGAATAAAAGTAGAATTGTTCTACAAGCAGCGTGTCAAATGGAATAGAATGAATTCCATGTGCGCGTTATGCCTCGTGCACTTTCAATTTAATTTTTGAAAATGAACATTTATTTTCTTCTCCTTCTTTGCATTCGGCTCGCTCGTTTTTTATTGCAGCCCTGCAATGGCACGCTTATTCATCTGCTCTCTTCGCAGACCAGATAAATTTTCATCCCTTCTCGGAGTACTTAATGTTTTGCTCTGTTTAATGCTTGCAATGCTTTTAAACTTCTCGTTCCCGGATTTTTTTCATTTTGTGTGTGTCGCAACAAAAAATGCGTGCAAAAATTCATTAATTAATTTGTTTGTTTTTATTTACTATCACATGCTCGTTATATAATAGTTATTTATAAGTCTATTAAAAATAACATATAAACAAATAACTAATCAACTTGTAAAGACACATAAACGAAAAGAAACGAAACCGAAAGGCGTTTGCTCGGAAGTTGAGGGAAGATGGAAAATAACGCATGCTTCTGTGCTAGTGAGATATTGAGAAATGAGGAAGGCTGATAACCATCATCGTTGGACAGATAGCGACAATGAACGTCTGACTTCCAATCTTGAAATTTATAAAATATAATTATATAATCAAATATTGAAGAATAAAATAGCCTGAATTGATTGCTGGTTAGACATCAAAAAAGAACCAACATGGTTTTCACAGACGCAAGTATTTGTAAAGAGATTTCCGTTAAGCTTGGAGCAAAAATTAAAATTATTTTGTCCCACTATACATAAGTACTCACCATAATACTGAAAATAATTTAACAAATTTTTATACTCTATTTTTTATTTAATGGTGAAAAATTAATTTAAAATATCTAGGCGTGTGTTATGTTTAGACGTTATATTTACGCATGTTTGTTTGTTTGTTTGTGTGTGTGTGTGTCTGTGTCTGTGTTTGTGTGTATTTGTAGATCGAGCCGAAAAATCATACCAACCATTATTTTTCATAAGTAGCAAACACTGCATGCAACAAACTTTATAGATCGATAAATCACATTAATAGCAGGCATGACTGTTAAAGACATGCGCAAAAATTATTATTCAAAAAAGAACCACGAAAACTGAAGATTCAATAATTTGATTTTTTTTCTTAATTTTTAAAGTCTCAACCAACAATGCTTAGCAAAATGTTTTGTTAAAATTATTTTAAAAAATAATGATAATTTAAAAAGACATTTTCAAAACAAATAGTGAAGCTATCACACTACTGATAATAAATTATTAAATGCCTAATATTTCTACATCACGTTGTCAATAGCGATGGATTGAATGAGATGGAGGAGAGGCGGGCAAAATGTGATTGGTGTCAGCGAAACAGTGCACAATCATTCATTTCATCATTTGAATTGAAACGACACTGTCAAATTTGATGATGTTGGTTAACACTTGTGTCAACTGATAGTTGCAAGCAGTTGGAACGTGGCGTACATTTCGCACAGTTGAAAATTTATCTAAGATGAAGGTAAAAGTTAATTTTGTATAGAACACGCACACTGAATGCTAGGAGTCGACGTAAATAAAAACAATGAATGATGTATTTGATATAACGATGATGAAGTTTGGTTGACATTTTACAAATCCAATTCCAAAAGATTGTACCCATCTACGGTATCTACTATACAAACTTTTGCCAATGTGAATGCACTTGTTTTCAAATAGTTAATCACCATAATGTGATATGCAAACTTAAAATCACGAAATGTACCACAGCAAGATAGTGAATTTATTTCATTTCTCTGTGCTAGGTTGGTGTTGTTAGCGCGTTGTACCTACCTGCTAATAAATCATTGTGTGACATTATTGAAAAAATCATATTTTAAAACAAAAGTTTATAAGAAACAATATTTTTTTTTAAATTTCTTTCTTAAAATATCAAAATCAGAAATAAGGAGAAAAAGAAATCTTGAATCAGGAGAACCATTAGCGGCTTAAAACGTATGTTTTCCAACGCATGCGTGCCATGGTCGTGCCAGGTGGAAACATTTGGAAGCAGGTTCCAACGTTTCTATGAGAGTGCATACGTTCGCGTGTAAATACAAGTGTTTCAATTTTTTAAATATTGTTGTAAATGTGAATGTAAATTTATTAAAGCTAATTTTAGAACAAATGCTGTGAACAATTTCTACATAATAAATTACTTTATGACGATCGAGTGTTTTTTTTAGATATTTTTGAAATGTTTTCACACAAATGTATGCAGCCAGAATTGTAATATATTAAAAAAAGCACCAAGCAAGACATAAATCGTAAACAGGCATCAGATATCACAGGGATTGCTGGAGCAAGCATGCATTCATGCAGGCAGACATGCAAACCACCAAATCATCCACACAAACACATCCACCCATTCCACACAAACACATCCAAGTTCACATGCACACCTCTGCCATATAGAGGCATAAGCAGAAAGAAGGAGAGAAAGGCAGAGAACGACTAACACTGGATATGACACATCTTCTCTAGAGAGCAAAGTGTGCAGTTCAAATATCGGACAATAAATTAATAGAAGTGAAAAGAATAGTCATCAGATGTTATCAAGAAGTTGCTTGTGTGCAAGCTGGTGGGTTGCTCATCAGTTTCTGTCTGTCTGCTTGTCAGTCTGCCTGCTTGCTTGCTTGTCGGTGTCAATACTTACCTTTACTGATCTGCCGATCTTATTCATTTTGACTAATTTTTATTTAATTAAATATAAAATAAACGATTTTAATTATTAAAGATTCATATTAAAATGTTCAGGTTTAAAAACGTTACTATTATAATTTCATGAAAAGCCAAGATAAATGCTAAAGAAATATATTGTACATTTTTATATTTTAGATAAATATGCATTTGCTCTTAAAACTATGCTGAAATATGTGTCGTAATTTGAAGCTAAACGTGAAGCTTGCCTGTAAAATTCTATGTTAAAAGACCGACCGTATGCAACTGTACAGATCAAAATACAATTAGCTCTATTAGGAAAGACATTAAGCAACTAAATCAATAATAATTACAACACTAATTGATGTCATTAACAATAATAAAAATATACGACAACATCAACTGATTTCAATGACAGTAATTTTTAAAACATAAATCTTTTAAATTACAGCACATTTAAAAATCTAGAAAAGAACACTGTACCTAGAAAAATTCATCTAAAAAATCATCATCATAGATTTTGTTAAAAACTACACATTAAATCTGGCATTAATTATTTAAAATAATAAAACTGGTCACAAACAGGTTTGAAAGCATTAACATCGCATTTGAGAAGAGGTAGCAACAACACGAACATCATAAATTGTGTCAGTACAACAACATCAACATTGAACACAACAACAGCAGCTACAGACTCATTGAAGTCAACAGTTTTTTAACCTGTCTACCACTACCACAACAATTTCTTAAACACGCTTACTCCCTCTACTACCGCTGCCACCGCCATCACCGCCACCACCGCCACCACAGCCACAACTACCACAGCCACCAGCGGAGACTTCAATGGAGTTGCTTTTAAGGCAGCATAAGCGAAAGCAATAAAAATGTTGCCGGCAAGCTCAAACATCCAATAAACAAGGAAACAGCATTCATACTTGTTTCAAAAAGTACACAATACCTACCGACGCATACAATGTGCATAGCCCACCACATACAAGCATGCCAGCACGAGCGGTGCATAAAAACACATGCAATAAATTACAATTCCCTCAAATGTTTACCATCATATATAATACATAGCAACACGCATAATACATAACAACACATACAATACATAGCACATAGCAACAATATACACAGCAAACCCACACATGCTATGCTAAAGACTGCAAAAACACACAACGACAACTCATTAAATACACACATTGCATATCAACATCGCAACATTGTGTACCGGTATTAAATTGCGTGCCTACTTATATACAGAACATACTTTCGACAAAAAACAAAACACGCAGAATACAAAAGGACACATACAATGTTCTTCTTATATGTGCATTCGCAAGATATAGTGTAATTAATGTTAACATTATAAAAGCCTTTATATTGCTTTAAAAAGTTTTCAAAAGCGCAGACCCTATTCAAAAAAATGTCATATAATGAGACATCGTTTCTTTTCTTAGCAGGTAGATGATGGCATCTTCAAACAACGTCAACTATTTGTTGCTTTTCTTAAATTATGTTCCTTGGCTCAAAAACACTTAAGCTACAATTTACGGACATAACAACAAATAAATAAACGAACAAACGAACGAGCAAACAAACAAACAAGCAAATGAAAATGCAGCCACTCACGTTTGAGTCATGTCAGCACATTTTAATTCAAACTTGTTCTTTGCAGCAGTCGTAATGTATTTTCAAAAAATTTTGTTTCGTTTCAAACAACTAGTTTGTTTTATCTGTACGTACGTATCTTGCAATTAAATTTTATAATGGCTAAAAAAAGTAGATTGTGCTTGCAGACAAGTCCAGGCACACAGCGAAGATAGAGGAATGAAGTACAACCGGCTGAGGAAACGAGTCAAAATGGAAATTCAACAAAAAACTAGTCTTAGTAAAAAATGAAATATAACAAAGGGACTGCTTGAATATTATTATATAATGCTCCAGTGTTACGAAGCGTTCCAGAAAGGAGAGATTTGAAGTTGGAGAATTGGGTTAAAAAATTGAAGGTAACCAAAGAATTGACTAGTCAAATTCAACTCTGAACACTTTATAGAAACATATGAACCTCATTTTTCATTAATCATTGTTTACCAGAGAAATAATGTGTTTATTTTTATTTGAACTACGTCAAGGCATGTTCACCAACAAATTTTTTCAAATTTTCAGAAGCGGTTTTGAATTTTATTTTGGAATGTTATCTAATTCATGCCTTGCCTATGTGGTTTGATATTTTTTTCATAGAGCGTTATAATTAAACAAGCATATTCATTTGAGAAGTTTAAAAAATTTTAAAAATGATTTTTGTCCTAGATGGAAAAATGGAAAAAGACAAATTTAAGAATAAGTACTGGTTAATTTGACCCACGTGGTTGGTCAAAAAGTTTCAGCTAATCTGGAACATTAAAACAGCTGGGTACGTTGGGATTCATATCATTAATCACGAGCCGAGTATCTCTTCTGCACTTAACTCTGAAATCCTCAACGTTCCAATGCTTCAATGTCTCCATGTTTTGATGTTTTCAAAAATCTTCTGTTGAGTTTTTCAGAATGTTTAAAAAACACATTACAACTGTGTTTATTTTTCTTAAAATGCATTTCCGAATTTGGTTGAACCAAATTATCTAATGTTCTTTAACCTCGAGTTAACTGATTTTACGAATTCGATCATTGTAAATATATCATATCCCTGCGTGAGGTAATAAAAAAAATTAAGATAGAAACCACGATGCTACCGACGAAATAAATACTTTCCAGATTGTCAACTGAATGTTACATGTAAACAATTTAATGAACGAACGACTATTGAGTTCTTGGTGTTACTTTTCACCGTTATTGTGTTATTTCCTGTTTTGTTAATTTTTAAATTTTTTAAACGTTGATATCAAGCAGAAACTTTCAACAACCTACGGCTCGTTCTTACAATGTGTCATATTACCATAGAATAAACTGTCAAAATTTGACAAAATAAGAAAGATTTTTGCAATGCATTCAGAATTTTAAACATCCGAACTGCACGCTAAAAAAATTGATGGATAAAACATTGAAAATTTGATTAATGTGACGTTGAAAGTAGCTGCAAATTGCTGCAGTTGCAATTTCAAACAACACACTCAACATAAAATGAACACATGGAGTTAGTTCACTGGTGTCTTCATCAGTTTTAAATTTTTCGTTTTCAAAAATTTATTTTCTACCACTGCGGTAAAAACATAATCTACATTAAATGCGATCGAAGTAAAACCACTTAGCAAATTAGCATCATATTACAACCAACTACGTCATGCTACATGCACACATATATTAATAACCACATGTATACATTCATACACAGGCAAACATACACCCACTTGTGAACACACACAAATATATTATAATATATCTCTATAATATAATATATACACACATACATGTACCGTACATGTATTTATGTATGTGATGCATGTATATAGCTGACATGTATTAGCTTTAGAACCTTGCATCAAAAAGTTAATTTTTTTAAGTTTAAAATTGAGAAATATTATGGAAGAATAAATACTAACTAGCTTTATATTTTAACTTGCAAAAATAACATCTACAGGTAACTACAAAAAATTTTGTTCGTTGTGAGTTCAAAAGTGACACACTCACAGCATAAGCGTACATTCGTGATCAACACATCATTAACATTTGTAAGTACAGTCTGCCAGTTGAATACAGCTTCCACTATATAACCTCTCTTACCATTGTACTAAAATAATTCACTCAAAAAAATCATCGCTGAATCATAGGCTAGTTTTCTATTTATTTAAACCTTTATAAAATGCATTCAGAGCATTAGGATGAAAAACTTGTATCAATCATGGTTGAAACATCAAAGCAAATTTTCGGAATAAATGAACAAATCCAAATTTACTTTTTAATTATTTGTTCAGTTAAAACAGAAAATACTTAAAATAATAACAAGAAAATAACAAGCACAAGACACGAGAACAGTAGTTAGTCTGAAACACTCATCATGACGACAAGGCAGAGGAAGTCAGTTGGATGATTCATTATGATCGCTTCAAAACGCTAACGCATGCATGCCATGTAGCTCAAACGCGAAGCTTAACAAACAGACGCAAACGTAAAAAAACGCGAATGAAAAAATTTAAAAATAATTATTTTTTGCTGACCGTTTGCATTTTTGCTCTTCTGCTCATAACCAGAAAACTAAAAAATTACAATCGACACAACAACAAAAATTACTAATTAAAAACCAGCAAACAGACTACAGCAACAAAGAGCATCTTAACCTCCAACAGCTGCAAATTAAAACCAAAGAATTTTCATTGAACGTCATCAACATACACCAACAACATCAACAACATCAATATACACCAACAACATCAACAACGCCAACAACATCAACAACACCAAAAACTACATGGCAAATAATACTAACACTAAAAATAAAGCAACATCAACAAGAAATACAAACAACACTATATTAGACACACACTAGCAACGACGAAACAACCCCAACATGTGCAACAACATTTCAATTATATTAGCATTGCAGCTGTATAGTTAATTGATAATCATAGCAACAACAATAGCAGCAACATCATTCTTAAAAACAACAACAATAATAAAAATAAATCTAGCAAACAGACCCAACAACAACAACAGCAACAATATAAGTAAATAAATTATAACAAAAAGCAAAAAAAACAACGCTCTTGATATCGGCTAATTAAAAATCACATCAACAACACCAACAACAACAATTACAACAACACAAACAATAACAGTTATAGCAACACCACCAACAACAATTACAAAGCATTAACAACAATTGCAACAACATCCACAATAAGCGACTAAAGTAGAAGCAGCCAGTAAAATACATGAGAAATTGCATTTTTTAACAAAGAAAAGAAATTTCTGCTGCATGTCAATGAGAGCTGCTTCGGCTGATTTCGGCGTGAAAGGTATCATTTCAGATGAGTTACTCGCTGATATATTGCACCCCTAGTTATTTTTTTTATTGTATTATACTGTTTGTTATTTTGTCAGCGTAATCTTGGCCCATCCACCCTGTGAAAATGTTTGCTCCCGGTTCAACGTATAAATATTTTAGAAATCTTTTCGATCAACCTATAAATATTTTAGAAATCTTTTCGATCAACCTATGAATATTTTAGAAATCTCTCCCTTTTAAACATTTTGAAATCCTCCCCACGGTCAACGTCGTTTAAACATTTTCAAAGTTTAGGCACCCCCCCCCGTCGAAGTTGTCTAGATCCGCCACAGGCTGTCTTTGTTGTTATTTTTTGTCATTTTGTGATTTTGTTTACTGTTTGAATGATGGAGATTTTACACTTGCGTTGTTGATGACTTTGACAATTGCAGTTGCTGTGCCGACAATCTTGTTGTTGTGCTTCAACGTCACTAACAGGATGTTGATGTTGTTAAATTGTTGTTGTTGTTGTTGTGATGTCGTATTTTGAGCAAATATTTTTTTTCTGAGCTGGAAATTTAATTTCTTGATGTCGTTATATGAATGTTTGTTATTTTTCATTTAGTGCCTGAACTTTGATCACGTCTTTCAATTTGTTAATGTTAGTTTATGCTCTCATGTTCCCTTAACGTCACCGATACATTTTCATTTTTTAAGTTTGTTGATTGTTATATATACCTATGATCTTCATCCTTTTACATTTCTTGTGGCTCGTTGCCTTAAGTTTCGTTATGATTCGTTTCGTTATGATTTGTTTCGTTATAATTCGTTTCGTTAAGGTTCGTTTCGTTAAGGTTCGTTTCGTTATGATTTGTTTCGTTATCATTCGTTTCGTTATCATTCGTTTCGTTATCATTCGTTTCGTTATCATTCGTTTCGTTATCATTCGTTTCGTTATCATTCGTTTCGTTATCATTCGTTTCGTTATCATTCGTTTTGTTTTTTTTTTGTTTTTGCTTTGGCTCGTTTCGTTATTGTTCGTTCCAATGTCCGTTTTAATTATAAGATTTTTGTGATTTTAAATTTAGCAAGTTCATTCAGATGTTATTAAGATAAATTTGATTTCTTTTTCATTCAATTTCATTCACAATAACATTCAGATAGAGTTGCATATCGCCACAAAACTATTTTTATTCATTTCTTTTCAACGCATGCATTTAATGGTTCTTATTCCATTTGTTAAATCAACAGAGCGACCTTACTTATTACATTCTTATTTATAAATTTTGGTTTAAACATGATTTATCTTGTTTAAAAGTGATTTGCAACAAAACAGAAGTTTATATCGGTCACTCAAGATTTTATTGTTATTTGTTTTGTTTTGAGCAGTAGACAGTTGGTTAATATTTCAGTTGCAAAATTAGCGGAAAAGCAGCAACAACATATAATGCGGCTCTTGAGCTGCTCTTAATACAATTTGGGTTTAGTGTTTTGTTGTTTTGCTGGTTGAAAAATATGACACTCAAGTTGATGGTGGTAGGAATTGCTGGGATGAATTGATGTTTCAATTCTTTCAACGTTCTTTACAAAAATTTTTAAAGTTTCTATCATTTAATTCAAATTTTTATTGCCACTTTTTTTTCTCCAACAAAGCCTGATGTTTTAACAGCACATCCTATAAAGTTGTAAGGGATACCTCGCGGTTGAACTATAGAACTTGTGACATCGATACAAATGAAAATAAGTAAATAAGACTGATTGATTGATTGATGGACTCTGGTTAATTGACTGATGCTTTGAGCACTTGACGAATAAGTTAGAAGAATGAAAAAAGAAGATAGATGCAACATGGCTGCTATGAAGCAGAATGCACAAACAACTCAGAAATGTCAACTTTATCATCAATTGGATTGGTCGGGCCTCTCGTGTGACGATCGCAAGGTGAATTTGTTTTACTGGTGTCTGCGGTTAAATATTGTATTCTGTTAGTGTGTGTGTGTATGTGGTGTGTGTGTGTGTGTGTTTGCGTAATTTTCTTCCTAAGGGCTTGCTTATGTGAGTGTTTATGTGTGAAGTGTGTTATAAAATGTAATATAATTTTTTGTTCATTCCATGTGTAACACTGACAGTGTCTCCATCGAAATTAAGCATGAAATTGATGTCAGTAAGCAAGTAAGATTAATATTAATGAAGTACGATGCGCAGAGAACAACATGGAACTAATCAAGGAAGTGTTTGTGCGGACGGCCAGAGTTGCATCAGAAGATGTTGTGGGTTGCCGCTTGCTATCCATTGGAATGAAGACATTCAACGACATTCAAGCAGTTACTCCGACGAATCATGCACATATTCCAAATGTTCCACGCTTACAAAGTATAAATGTTGAAAATGCACGCTTATAACGTAACGTATCTAAAAAACATTGGCTGAATGATGGATGGATGGAGATTGATAAGAATGTTTGAAAGAATATATTTGAAGGCATTCAATGACTTGTTGCTGGTTTGTTGGCACAACTGTACGTACACTTGCTTACTTGCTTGTTATTCAAATTATATGCAGAGCCACGTATTGTTTGCACGTTATTGCTCGATTGAATGGAAGGGTTAGAATGACGATTCTTAAGTTAAATTGAGATAACTGAAGGGTTCAACATCGTGCCAACGAATAAATGAAAATAATTTTGATGAATTTTGTTATTAAAAACTTCTACTTTGTATGAGCAGGAGCACACATCAGCTTCCTCGATTCCAAATATGCATGTGTTTGGGATGAGTGAATGAATTTGTACACAGATGTTCAACAGACACCGCATAAAAATTGTGAGTAGATGATCAGAGTTTCTCAAGTACATTAACTACAATGAACACATCCTGTCAAGAGATGAGCGCTTAAATTATTATCGTCTAGTAAATTGCATGGAGTCTTATTGAAACGTACATTTTGCACTGTTATGCCTGCGAGCTAATGATGCGTGTTGAAGCGATTGTATCTAATGAATGCACACGTATGCCTATGTCTCTCAGTTCTTTCTTTTATGCTCACTGCTGCCTTCTTATCTTCTTCTTATTGCTTTGGTATGCGGTATGGATGAAGTATGCTTGTTGTGCCAGTTGAAATGTTTGTGCTGCATGTCTTCGTTTTTGTGAGTCATTTGATTTTTTGCCGAGCAAGATTTTTTCATTTCAGCCATTATAAAAGGTCTCATTGGTTTTATAATTGTAGCTTACATAACTTTTTGCACTGTCTAAATAGATATTTCTTTACGATTACCGCTAAGGACACCTTACTTGAGGCCAGCATGAAGAGCATGTCATTCATTGCTTATATGACTTTAGATTTCTGTAATTCTTAAATTCACTCGTTTACACTCAGAAATCTAGTTGAAATTAAAACACTTTTGCAGAGGATCCTGTCCTGACCACTGTCTGTCGGTTCATCTCTTCAAGTCAAAACTAACTTATTGATGGATTTAAAAAAATGTGTCATTCAGTGTTAGCTTCAGTTCATGTTGATTGCTGAACTATCGGCAGGTAGATACAATTTTAATTTTACTGTGAAAGAGTGTGTTGTTGTGTACTATGATGTAATACACTGAAGTGTGTTGTTGTATACTATGATGTAATACACTGAAGTGTGTTGTTGTATACTATGATGTAATACACTGAAGTGTGTTGTTGTATACTATGATGTAATACACTGAAGTGTGTTTTTGTGTACTATGATGTAATACACTGAAGTGTGTTGTTGTGTACTATGATGTAATACACTGAAGTGTGATGTAGTGTAGTAACAGTAATGCTTGTGCGGAGCCAGCATCAAAAATTAACGTTAATGATGATGGAGGACTGTTCCGCTGATTGTTACCTCAATGAGGACAATTATTTGCTGTTGTTGAGGTGTTTATGTCATTGTTGTTAATGTTATGTTTATGATGTTGTTGATATTGTTGTTGTTGTTGTGGTTGTTGTTGTTGTTAGAATTGTGTTGATATTGTTGGCCTGGCTTGAATTGCTACCCTTAACATTAATAACAATGTTATCATTTCATAATAACTGTTGTTTATTAGTTGCAACACGTGTCGACGCAACAGTTGTTGCACCTTCCGCATGGCAACAGATTTAAGAACAGATGTAACAAATTTATGGGTACGATCGTACAGCCTGTTTTATAACACCTATACATAACTATTTGCCAATTTTATTTTTATGGTTTTAAAATCCGTTAAAACCGACTTTTGTTGTTTTTAAAAAATTGGTGAAGAAATTTAGACCGTGACTTAATTACACTGATCTGGTTAACGACTTAAAAATGTTATTACCTGAATGATGATGTCGTCGTCGTCATCGTATTTGTTGGTCATGTGTTGCTAATTGTTGAGAAGTGAATGTGCTGTTGCCTGCGCCAGGAGAGACGCATTAAAAAGATTAGAAAAGCATACAGATAGGTATACTGCTCAATAATTGCTGGATGGGGTTTTTTTTATCGATGATGATGATGATGACGATGTTGATTTTCTATTATGGTGATGATTGCGTTGTTGTTCATAACGATGAGTTGTTTGTAGCAATTCCAGAAGTGATGTCACTTGACAGTTTTTCAAATTTGTGTTTCCAAAATAGTGAGTTAGTAGTGATTGTTGATTATGTAAAATATGATTCGTTGAAAAAACTAAAGAATGTTAACTCGTGAAGACTGGACTGGACAGAGAAGTGACCTTTTATAAAAATTGGACAATCAGTCAGCCATCTGGTGACGATGATAGCGAATGAAAAAGATTTCAGATCAGGCTGATGATGTCAGGGTGATGAAAATGAAGAGGATGACGATAATTAAATCTAGGAGATAATGATGACGGTGATTATGATGGTGAGGAAATTGTCCTCATCGTTGGTTGTGATGATGATGTGGGGAGAATGTTGATGAGGATGGTTGAAACGATAATAGAAGAATGATGGTGATGATGATGATCAAATGATGGTGATGATGATGATTGTGATGATGATGATGAGGATGCTACTGAAGCTGATGATAATGATGTGCTCGTTATGATAATGATGACCAGTTCATTGAGCGGCGATAATGATATTCGAAAAAAAAAATGAAAAAAATGGTGGGTGATATGAAGCGTGAGTTTCGGTGCATTCTACTCGCGGCTTGGCCTTATGTGGTCATGGTGATGATGATGATGGCTATTTTAGTAATGGTGATGATGATGATGATGGTTATTTTAGTAATGGTGATAATGATGATGATGGTTATTTTAATAATGATGATGATGATGATGATGATTATTTTAGTGATGATGGTGATGATGATGGTTATTATTATTATTATTTTGGTTGTGCTGATGATTATTAATGTTCTTTCGGTAGTGATGATGATGATTATTATTTTGATGGTGATGATGATGATTATTATTTTTTTAGTAGTGATGATGATGATCATTATTTTTTTAGTAGTGATGATGATGATTATCATTTTTTTGGTGGTGATGATGATGATTATGATGATGATGATGATTTTGATGGTGATGATGATGAGGCTGATAATTAATTTGAGGGTGATGACGTCATGTTTTTGCACTGCTTGTTAAGATGTTGTTGTTGTTGTTGTTGTTGCAGTTTATCAAAACGATGCGTGCCATCATGTATTGACTCGACTGGTTGTTGTACATAAAAATCTTTGGTGATGGTCATAATGGCGATAACATCATTACCCTCACTTATGGCGTTGATGATGATGTGATAGTAATCTTGAAATAATAGTTGTTTTATTTTGGATATTCATATTTTATTTTTGAATATTCATGAGTATTCATATTCATTGAATTTTATATTCATTATTTTGAATATGAAAAAGAGAATCATTAAATTTAAAAAAATTCAAATGATAGAAAAACTGGACAAGTTTGGAGTGAAATGCCGATGATGGTGGTCATGAATATGACGATTTCGACGATGTTGATGAAGATGATGGTGAGAATGATGATAAAGAAGATAATGACGACGACGATGATGATGAAAATCATGATGAGTTTGATGATGACAGCATGTTGGCCAGTAATGAAGATTGTAATAATGGTAAAATGATGTTGAATGTGATGAAGGCAAGAATGATATTGTGATGTTAGATGGGTTGATGGTATGAAAATATTGCGTTTGTTACACGCAGTTCACCACACAAAACTTCATAATCAGTTATTGCCAAAATTTTAATTGACAAATTTGGTTTGCGCGCGCGCGTGTTGTGTGTGTGTGTGTGTGTGTGTGTTTGGTATGTGCATTAGGGTGGTTAAAACGCTATATGTAAAAAAAAAATATCGAAATCTCATTGGGGGAACTCCCTAAATTGTGCCACTTGACTAAAAAATGACATTTGTAAAGTTTTAGCTCAATTGGATAATGCTAACCCGTGCCTCATCGAGGTTGAAATTTCGTAAAATTGGAAAATTTTGAAAAAAAAACGCAGTTTTTGGTTTGTAAAATAAAAACGGTTCACTCTAGAAACAGTATTTCGGTTTTACTTTGTTCATTAATTAGTTTTCTTCAAATGTTACTATGATCACCATTTAGCTACAAGTTATAGTTTCTGACATATTTGCATTGTTACAGATACACATTGAAAAAACGTTGAATTTCTCCATAACACAAAAACACACAATAACTTAATTTGTTTATAAAGAAATGTTTTTAAAATAACACCGTTGTATCTAAATCACTATTATTAACAAATAAACACATTTTTTATTCATGTTATATTGTTTATAGTTGATATACATCAAATAAGTTTCTAGTTTAACTCGTTGTTCAAAAGGTAGAGGCTCGGATAAGGAGGCTTTTGAGCAACCAGGAAATTTTGTCCGACATTCAGCAATTACTTGCAAAAGATATTGTTTTTGATCTTCCTTTTTTGAAATACACGAGTTGTAATCTGTTATTAATTTAACACCTCTTTCTGCTGTATCATTTGTAACTTTTAATCCGTCCACTAACTTTTTACTCTTTAAATATGCTTCGTTATTACTCCATAATTCTGGATTGATATGCAAAAATTGATCATTAATATTAAATCTTTTTAAAAAATTACTTGATTGTGATGAAATAAAATGGTCCGCATTTTTGTCCAATATTTCTGATATTTCATTTATTTTTATTAGTGGTTTCATATCACAGTAGTCATCAAGTTCTTCATCCTCATTTGCTTGAGATATTAATTTTGTTGTCACTCTCTTTTATACACAATTACTTAATGAATCATCAAATAATGAAAAAACAGCCTGTTCTGGATTGAGGTACCATATGTGGTTGATAAATTTTGAAACTGATATATCTGAGATAAATTTATTGACTTTATTGTAATTTTAACAATTGTAAATCTTGGTTTGGAGCAAGTGCAGGTTTCGGGGCATCCAACCACACTTTCACATAAATATTTATAATAAATAGGCAAATATCATGAAATCCTTGCTTTTCAAAAATTTTCAGTTGAAACTGTTCTCTGAAAAGGTATATTTTCAACAAATATATCGCTTTTGCCATCCACCTTGCGTGATGAAAAGCACCAGGAGCCGCAAACAAGATGTTTTCTGACGGAAAGCGTTCTAAAAATATAAGACAGAGATTAATCAATTTTTTGTAATTGCTCCTTGGATGATGAACTGTTAATTGTTCTAGAAGATAACTTGAAATTTGACCCGGATTAATCAATTTGCTGGCTACACATTTATCTTTAACTCCTGATTTAAATTTTTTTATCAATGTTGTTTCATTCAATTTTAAATTTTTTGAAAATATCTGATTGAGGGCCTGTAGTCTATCCCATCA
This sequence comes from Helobdella robusta, assembly GCF_000326865.2. Taxonomy (NCBI): domain Eukaryota; kingdom Metazoa; phylum Annelida; class Clitellata; order Rhynchobdellida; family Glossiphoniidae; genus Helobdella; species Helobdella robusta. The sequence goes on along the minus strand of NW_008704501.1, from coordinate 1,973,549 downwards.
CAGCATCAAAAACGGATCTCAACACTACCTCCAAAATGTGGTGGCAACATGGAAGATACAATAATTTTTTCTCCATCAATTGATCTAATAAAACGCAAGCACCTTTAATGCGGCCAGTATTCACGGCAGTTGTGTCAAAAGACATTGCTTGAATCTTGTCTAGTGCACTCCACTTTCCAAGTTCTGAATAAACAGATTTAACAATTATACTGCCAGCACCATTTTCTAATTGGCGAACTCCAACTAACTATTCTTCTTCTCCACAGCTAATTAAGACTGCAACTCTTTCAACATTTTCTTTATTTAACATATCTGGAAGTAATTTCCCATCCCAATGTACAACTGCTCCTTACCAAAAATGAGAAATCGTAGAAAAACCAAAAGATCTTAATATTAATACATAAAAACAACATATAGCACCCGGGTTAGTAATAGTAAATAAGTTATTGTGTGTTTTTGTGTTATGGAGAAATTCAACGTTTTTTCAATGTGTATCTGTAACAATGCAAATATGTCAGAAACTATAACTTGTAGCTAAATGGTGATCATAGTAACATTTGAAGAAAACTAATTAATGAACAAAGTAAAACCGAAATACTGTTTCTAGAGTGAACCGTTTTTATTTTACAAACCAAAAACTGCGTTTTTTTTTTCAAAATTTTCCAATTTTTCGAAATTTCAACCTCGATGAGGCACGGGTTAGCATTATCCAATTGAGCTAAAACTTTACAAATGTCATTTTTTAGTCAAGTGGCACAATTTAGGGGGTTCCCCCGATAAAATTTTGAAAAAAAATTTCTTGTGACCACCCTAATGTGCATTCTTGCGTTTAAAAACGAACAAAATTGGTATCATTATTTTAAGCCGTCATCATTCAACAGCCATACAACAACGACAATCTCTTAAAACCAGAATCAATAGTGACAACATAATAACCGAACATCTTTTACATGCTAGCATCATAAAATTATCAAGTTGTCTTATATATAAAACAACATCAACAACATTAACCAATCTTGAACAACATCAACAACATTAACATATCTAAAAAAATTAACAACAAGATTAACAAATCTCAAACAACATCAACAGCAACATTAACAAATCTCAAACAACATCAGCAACATTAAAGAACTACGCAACGACATCAACAACATCAGACTCAACAAGACAAGCAACAAACAAAAACACATGCACGGCACTCCAGTATTGAATCCACAGGCAGACTCACCGACAGGCAAACAGAGGCAAGTAATGTAAGAGAGCTGACGAGAATGGAAAAATATAGCCAGAGAGCAAACACCAATTAACATTGATGTTACTTTTATGCTTCACTTCGTTTGGCAATCAATCATGAGACTTCACACAATCGTGAAACTTTCAATCGCCATCTCCTTCAACCACCAAAGCTTATTCTTTGTTTGCTCAACTCATCCATTCATTCGTCGAAGCATCGGTCGCGCTGTTCTTCATGTCTGTCCGTTTCTGTCGCACGTGTTTTTACGTAAGGTGAGTAGTTTGTGTATGTGCGTGTGAGTTTGTGTGAGTGTGTGTGTGTGTGTGAGTGTGTGTGTGAGTGTGTTTCCTCATTGGTTTGTTTATGTTTTAAACATTGATAACGTTTATTAATGTATCTAACTTTATTCATATGCTAGTGTTTATTTGTTTTTATTTATAAATACTTTTACCTACTTGTCTATGCAAAATTATGTTTGAATGTGTTAAGTTATCCGAAGAGTTTCGTTGATCGTAAACAATCATTAACACATTTTTTATACCAAATGTGATTTTATGTTTTGAATTACCCATTGTTGTTGTCGTTGTTGTTGTTGTTGTGCTGTTGTTGTTTATATTTGGATGCACGTATGTGACCTTGTCCGTACGTTCATTTATTTATTGGTGGTTGATTTGTATGTGCGAACTTACGTACGTTTATTTATGTGATGCATGTTTGTTTGTTTGTATGTATTTATGTATGTGTGTAAGTATGCATGTATGTATGTATGTATGTGTGTATGTATGCATGTATGTATGTATGCACGTACGTATGTATGTTTGTATGTATGTATGTATGTAGTGTTGTCAACAAAACGATAATAATGTAGCTCATAATACAAATAACATCGTACTTTAAATAAGAACGTATTTCTACCGCCTTTAAATAAGCAAGATGAAAAAATCATGAAAAGAATAGTACGAAACAATAAAAAACTGTCAACGAAAATGACAAAATTAAAATACGAATCTACTTTGCAAACCAAAAAACATCCTCCGCGATAATGAAAAACAATAACTGTACTTAAGTACCAGATTCAATATTGGATAGAAGTCACCCGATATATTCATTTAATTGCAAAATTGGTGAATGTTTACACCAAAAATCTGAACATCTCGGAGTCACTGACACCAAACTATCAAGAAGACTTTCTATGCACGTTCAATCTGGAGCTATCAAAAACCACCTGAAAGACAAACACAAAACAAAACCCACTAGAGACATCCTTGATAACAATATTGAAGTTCTACATTATAATAATAACAAGCAAGAACTACGAATTGCAGAATCACTTTTGAATGAACAAAGACATTCCATTACAAATAAATATTCGTCAAAGGGCCCCTGGCGTTCTACCATCTCATAAAATTAGAAATCGTCTTTACCGCGACGACACACAAAGAGGTACAATGAACTCATAAAAAAACTTTAATTCACACAAAAAGATTCAAAAAACTCATAAAAATTTTAATATAATATTTTATTTGATTAACGATGACCATGCTTTCGTTGGCATTTAAATGATGGCAGACACATATTGTCAGTCAATCACTTTGGCTGGTATGCCGTGTGCATGTCCTCTCAAAAAATTGAAATCCATACATCACAACATGGGCTTAAATGTCCCAATTTATTTAATATTTTATAATATAATGTTTACATTAAACCAGACTTTAATAAATGCAAACACTATCTTGTCTTTAAGAAAACATTCATAACGACATTATTTTTATAAAGTCATTCGCAAACTTTATTCATTTTTTATACTTCCTTTGCTAACTTTTTTTTCTATTAGCTTCGTATTTTGATATTTTTTTGGTTTTTCTTATATCATTTCAAATTTTCCCTGCCTGTGTTGATATATTTTTTCACAAATTATATTATTCTAATTTTGTTTTTTGTGGGCTGGTTATTCTCTTGACGCTTTATTTCAATTATCGTTGCGTTAATAAAATATAGCATGTCTGTCAGAGTTTGATCTTTTAAAAAATAAGAGAAAAAATATTTATCAATTTTCTTATGTTTTATTTTTATTAATTTATTTTATATTTACGATAAAAATCTCATGTTTTCAAAGGTTTTCGTTAACAAGGACGTCATAAACCTTTCAACAATTCACGCCGGCCAACATCTAGAAGTAATTTAAATTTAAAAATATGTGAAAGTTATTAAGATAGTATTAGTATATAAGAAAGTTATTAAGATGGGAGTTTTTTTGCGCTTACCTTAAAGATTTATTTATTCATCAATATATTTTTTTATAATGTCATTTATTTTCTCTTTTAATTGGCATTTTAATTTATTTTTATCAATTGTTTTTGTAATTCACGTTGTCAATCAATCTCATTTAATTAATTCGGAAGCATTGCATTAAACCAAAGAATGATTAAATGTTCGAAGCGTTTGTTTCATCACACTATATGTATGTTTTGTATATACATGTTGTATATGTGTGCACGACTGTCTTTAGCTGGCTAAGTTTTGATGAGTATATTATTACTTCAATAATTCCAACGTGCAACTATCATTTTAAAGCAATTAATCACATCAGACCAATTTTGTTAAGAACAGTAGCATCTCCATTAATACGTTGTTTAATCTTATCTAGATTAGATTACTGCAATAGTCTTTTATATGACATCACCAACTACAATTGAAAAGACTTCAAACATTGATGAATAAAAATGCACGTGTTGCCCTAAACATTAAACTTCCAGCAAGTCAGACCAACTCAATAAAAGACCTTAAAACTCTTCACTGGCTTCCAATCGAATTTCGGATCCAATTTAAATTTCTACAGTAAAATTCAAGTACAAAATCCAACATTGCTTTCCGTGCTTTCCGTCATTCTTCACCATCAATTTGGGACAAATTACCAGATCATATTAGAACCTGTTCTTCACTGGCTACTTTTAAGAAAAAAAAAATAAAAACTTATTTTTTTACTATTTGCTATAATCGCTAATAACATTTAAACAACATTATATCTATATTATATCTAATTCTTTGGCTTTATATGTAATTTCCATTTTATATCATATATCATGTTGCACTAGCTTTTCTGACAAAGAGCCCTTCAGTTGCTTGCCCTTAGCGCTATATAAGTTATTATTATTATTAATATTATTATTATTATCATTATCATTATTATTAATATTATTTATCGCTGCGGCCCACTTGTCACTTGTGCAAGGACGATACAATTTTGTTGTGGAAACTGAGGTTTTATAATTTTGTTCCCAATGCATTCAAATTGAAATGATCCAAATTTTAGAAAATATTTGATGAATTGATGATGACTTACAAATTTAACGGCAAATATGTTTTAATATGGACTGGGAGCTTCTGCTAAATAGTTAGGGACCTCCACTTCCTCATTGTTTCAGGCCCTTTATTAGATTTTCAGAGGTTTCCACCAAACAGGTTAGTTGCTAAATAAATAGAGGCTTTAGCTAAATAACTAGGAACCCCATACTAAATGTTTATGAGCCCTCATTAAATGATGAGAAGTTTCCACCAAAAAATTAGAGATCTTCTACTAAATAATTGAAAACTTCCAACCTGGAAATCTAACTGTGTGTGGTGCTAACTATTAAGACAGAAAACAGTGGCCAAATATACAAGGTTTGTTTTATAATGCTTGTATATAAAAGTTTTTCGAAAAGTATTTTTAAACGTTTATGCTCAAAATTGGTGTTCGAATCTTTATTAACTTTGGGTCACATAGTCCAAAGCAAACATTGTCGAGAAGGTGCCCTTGTTTTTTGAATTGATTAAACTGCAATTGCATAGAATCGATGTTTTTTATGCTTTTTTTCAACTTCTTAAGGTTTCCTACTTTAAATTGTTTGATATTTCTTAACGACTTCTACTGCATCTTCCATTTTTCTAAATTTCACTAAAGTATTGAAAGTTTTTTATTGTTTCCTATTTAAATCACACTATTGCATAGATTGAAATAAAATTATGAAAATGTTGTATATATTTTAAATGCCTCTAGGCATGTATAAGGCGAAGGAATGATTTTTAGTTTTGCACAATTTTCCAACGATAAAATTTCATCATTGCAGCACAGCAGATAAAACTATATTATTTGCGCACAGAACAAATTACATAATTTATTTATCAGTCTTTTTCAAAATAATATAGAATAGTTAAAAGTTTTACTATATTGCAGTTGCTTTCTAATGTTTTCAAAGTGTATTTTATCTTTTCCTAGAGTAGTAGTATTAATTCGCAGTTATAGAGCACATGCTAGAGTTAGAAGTAGGAGTCAAAAAGTTTTCAATCAAGCAGTCGAGTTTTTATCCGACTCCGATACTATTTTGCCTTCACTTATCGGTATAAATTAAGTTGAAGTAAAAAATTTTATTAAAAAATTTTGTTCGACAATTTCTTGAGTTTTACATGCCGTCAATATTCAAAAGCGTAGTCCTTAGTCAAGAGAAGGGCTTGAGCGGAGGGCAGCAGTTTCCTCCAAATGTATAACTTTGTTGATGTAAAGTTTAAATCCCCCAAAATGTATGAATAAAGCTTTAAAATTTTTTTTGAAAAAAACTGAATTTCCATCAGAGAATTGTAGGAATAAGTTTTGAAATGAGCATATAAAAAATGTCAAGTCCGTCCGCAGACATTATTCATCTGCCTGTAGTTTGAATATTTAAATGGGGTAATAACTTTTCCATTAAAATCATTAGCGGGCTCATTTGAGGAGGACAAATAAAAATGTGATGCATTATTTCAACTTCTCTGTTATTTTTTTTATTTTATTTTTAAACTATTGTTACTTTTTACGTTTCTGTTAAAAATTTGCAAAGTATTTTACACTGAAGTTGAGCATCAAAATCCTTAGCGATAAAAATTTATTTCTGTAAATCTGTCGTTGATTTTCTAAATAATCAATTTTAGATTCAAAGATTTATTTTCAATAGTTGCAGTGAACATAAGAAAGTATTTTAAACAATTTTTTGTTTCATAATTTTTTGATTCATAATTTTTTGATTCACTAAACTTCTAATTTCCATTCAAATGGACGGAGTTTTAATATGGCGTCTGATTTTTAATTTGGTAACTCTTATAATTACTATTTTGCTTTTAGTGATTGTATTATTTCTGAAAATTAATATGAATAAAAATATAAAGGAATAAAACAATTTTTAGCCTTAAAGATTAAATGTGTGATGTCACAGCTATGGAAAACATAAACTTTTTCTAAAGCACTTTGTAAACAATAAAGTAAACAATGTTTTAACATTACGTTCGGTGAAGATCATTTCAAGTTGTTTTACATAAAAAAACATTTTTACATTTACATAATTGTAAGATACAAAAACAAATACCTCATTGATAAACAAGTTAAAAATTGAGGACGATGAAGTACTCACAAAGTGATGCATACAGCGACAATCACACTCACGATGATTTATGCGACGCAATCTCTACTTCTCGGTCGAATCGCTGCTGATTTCATCAGGCTCTGGAACGGCAACATGTTTCTGGATGAGAAAACTGGTTACTTCAGACATTTAGATTCGCTTTTCACCAAAAAGCCACTAGCGACTCACGGATTTCTGCAAACTTTAATAAGATCAGGATTGTTTTCAAGTCATTGGTCACAAATCTGCGCCGACGATTGGGGCGCCAACGTGACTCATCTCGTCTGTACACATTTGGGGTTTTCAACTGGAACTGCTTACCACATGACCTGGACTGTTGAGACCAATGACGCCGATATGAAAACTGTAACTCCTCTTAAAAACTGTCCCATGGGACTTTCTATGAAAGAATGCTTTGCACAATCTGCGGAAATTTATTGCAATTCACAAAAACTTATTTACATTATTTGCTACAATTTTAAATATGAAGAGGACATTGAGCCGGTAAAAAACAATGTCTCCAAACTGGCAAGTGGAGAGGAGTTCTCACCGAAGTATTATAAAGTGGCAGAAACAAGTGTTTACAGTAATTATGCCCCTCTAGCAACTTATTACATTGAAAATTCAAGCGAAAATGAATTTGTAGAAATGCCATTTAGTGAAAAAATTTGGACTCCCCAACAATCAACTGCTCTCTGTAGAGGTCTTGGATTCGACGGTGGACAAACCGTTCCAAGCTCGCTCCAATACTCTCTGTTCAGCTACGACGAAGTGAATCACGACAGGACAGCCTACAGAAAGATATCTTGCCAATCATATGATGTTAATTTGAAAAAATGTGAAAATTTCACTTTTAAAAATGATTTCGTGGCGGTTGATTGTTATACAAAGATTTTGTATCGCATCACCGAGTTAATAAATGATTTTGATATGGAATTTATATTACAGTCTCACAAAGCTTTCTTGTTAACGGTGTTTTTTGAAATCGATACGTTGGATTACATGGAGTTAGAAATTGATTTCAGCAGAGGAGTAGCGGCATCGAATATCATGAAACCAAACTCCAGTTTTTTCAGCATTCGATTCAGTGAGTTTTCTACCACATTTTGCAATAACACCTTCTCAGTGACACCGTATGCTGAATGCGTGAGAAGCAATAAAAATTTTTTTCAAAATGAGACATTGTTCAATAAGAAGGATAAAATAAAATTGAAACTGTCCAAATGTGATAAATTTAAAATTGATTTTATAGTTAATATATGTGATGAAAATGCACAAATGAAATATTTTCCAGAGTCAATATATTACGGAAAAATCAAGGAGTCTAATTTTTTTAAACAATCGATTCACATAAAAATCAACTCACCGTACCTTCGCCTCAGTTCTATCAAAAGGTTTCTCAAATCAAGCACCGGTATATCTTTACTCACCGTTATTTCCTCATTTATATTCATAATATCATTTATTTGTTTTTCGTTGAGGAAAAAAATATGTAAGTGTTTGGGAAAGCACAACCTCTCATCTAAGGAATCAATTAACGATGTTTATTTAGAAGTTCCTGGTAACACTATGACAATAGCTGATTATAAACGGGCTACATATATATCAGACTTAATGTATTTTGGAGAAAATAGTTCGCTCCAAACAAACTCCTCTTTTCTGGCGTTTGATTATCATTCTTCGGCAGCTAACAGGACGATGTTTTCACTGCCTGACATTACCAGATTACCACTATCAAGATTTACCAACTTACTTACAACGGCCAACTCATATTTCAACATTTTAAAATCTTCAAGACCTACCGACGATGCAAAAATTTCTTCAAAGCCGGATGGCATTTTGAAACATGGCAAAAATAAATCTGAAGCGTCACATTTTGAAAGTACAAGTTACGATGATTTCAAAACAGTGCAGGATAATGTATCTTTAGAACAATCAAAATTCAAATTCAGTAAATTTTTTACATTTTTTCAAAAGAACAAAAATAAAAATTTGTCGGTTAGCCAAACAAAGAAAACGAACTCAAAATTATCTTTCCATCAGAAATACTATTCATTACATATTTCAAAAGAGCCTCGCATGAAAGTCACCGGTTTTGAAATATCTAAAAAAGAGACGCCAGCCAAAAGCAAACCTTTTGAAAAATTTTCAAAAAAACCTATGAACAATGAAGCTCCCACCAGTTCAATATATAAATCTGGTGAAAACCCTAGCTCTTAAAATTTTTTCCACAATCTTTTGATGATTACATACATGTGTTTGTATTTTAAAAACTAATTAATTTTTATTTTAAGTTAGGATCTGCTTTATGATGTTACTCCAAAAACATTTTGAAATAAAATATGAAATGTCCACCACATCATGCCAATGAACGATTTCTACACACACACACACACACACACACACACACACACACACACACACACACACACACACACACACACATACACACACACACACACGTTCGTGCGTACGTACGTATGATGAATCTTTCAAATTTCCTTATCACGAACCAGTTTACGTGCAGTGCAAACAAATCTTATAAATTAGATTACACAATAAAGAAGATTTTCTCTACCTGGTCACACAATAAAATATAACAAGATACTAATTGCATTTATTGCTGGCTGGCTGTTAAGACACATACCGTAGTGCAAATTGATATTATGAGAATAAAATAAACGAAATCTGTGTAAGGGTTTGCATACTATCTAAATATGTTTTTGGATTATTTGGACAAATGGATTCAGTTAAGTGGGCCTCAAAATAAACTTTTATATTTTTATTTAGCAGAGTGTAATTTTAAAACGTAATTTTTACTAAATAAGCACATAATAATTTAAAAACTGAGAGAAAGAGTGATAAAATATGGAAACGAAATAGAGGAGAAGTGAAATTTCAGCATTACATGACATCACGCTGAATAAATTAACTGATGCTTGCATGCCGATATATAAATAATTTTCATCGACAAAAGGCCGAAAAATGCCTGAAATTAGGAAGAATATTTATGTATTGAGTTTAAGCCGTGATGTTTATTTTACATTTAAATCCATTTCATATTTAACGTTTTTCAGAGCAAACCAACATGGTTGGTTGGTTAATGATTGGAGTTTTAGAGTATAAAAATAAAAAGATATTTACATTTTTTTCTTTCGATTATATACTTGATTCATTCTTTCATTGTCTCAAAGTCTCAAATACACAGCCTGGACTTGATTAATTTTATGAACTTTCAATTGAATAATTTATAGTTATGTAACAGCTTGGAGCACATCTGGCAATGTTTGTAATTAATTTCTTCCTAATTGCCGCTGCCTTGCTCTTTAATGGGATTTTAGAAGCATGTAAATCAATTGAATGATTTTATATATTCGGTGTGGTTTCTAAATGTTTGATCTACATATTAAACAGGCATAAAACATTATAGCGAAAAATAATTTTATATAAAAATATAATTGAGTTCTGGTTAATAAAAGCATAAACAAATTGAAACAAGCTGTTTTAATGGGGAAATATTTTAGATGGTGTGTTAAAAAAGCCTGCCAATTTACCTCATGACATGTGCAGACATAATATTGCCATTTTTGCACCAGCTTTCCAGAATTTTCAAATAAGATTTCAAATGCTAACATTTTTCTATGTTAATTAGTATATACGTATGTGTGTATCGTATATGTGTATATATGGTTACAATAACATTGTTATATATATATATATATAACATTTATGTATGTATGTATATATGAGCGTAGTTTTAACCAGACATCGGAGCATGGATCATAGAAGCTTCCGCACTTTTATTTCTTCTTGCTTCCAGCATCTCAAAAAAACTGTTATCTTAATTTTTTATGTAGCAACTCTACTAATTATGGGATTTTTGACTGAATTGTTGAACAATTGAAAAATAAACATTTTGACGTTGTTTATTAACGATATTATTATAAAAAAATTGAACATTACACTTGTATATTATCATATTTACATATGCGAATTTATTTAACTATTTAAGCAGTGACGCAAAACTGACAGTCACAATGCAGTTTAACAAAGTTTGTATTAAATTTGTCTGCTCCGAGACTACAAATACGGTTTTAATTATTTTCCTATATTACATTTTATTCTTTACGTGGTTGCCAAGCTCCTGGTTGGTCGACGCAGAAGGTTCGTTCTTTAATATTTTGTTTAGATTATAGATTTTATTTGCTTTCAACAACTTAGAAATTATTCAATTTACGAATCATTTATTTGTAATATTTACATTTATTAGAATGTTATTCGCAAAAAATTTTTTATTTTATATAAGGAAACCACTTTTGCAATAATTAAATAATTTTAATGGAGCCCAATCAAATTTTCAACCGACGTAAAGTGGTCTAAAAAATTAATTCACTATTTTAATTTCCATATAACCGTGAAACGTCTGCCAACAAAATTAAGAATAAACAAAATGCATGAAGTAATTTATATAAAATAATAAAATTTAGTGAATAAAAATAATTTAGGATTATATATTGTTTGAAATTTGAAATGAAAAAAAAAACATGGGCGGCAGAATCAAATTTTAAAGTATAGCAATGCTGTGCAAAGGGAAAGTATTAAATTATTATTCTGTCTCCAGCTTATTAAAACAATTTTTAAATTTATATGACTCAGCCAGACATCCTCATCTCTAACAGAAACAATATCTTTCAGATGTTATTACGATTTTCTACTAAAAATTTATCATTCCTTGTTTAAAATGTTCAAATTAAGACGTTTTACTTTTCATTTAAATTATTTTAAATTTTTACTCTTTTGTTGACTCGAGACTGACAGAAGAAGCCATACATGTTTTTATTATTTGCAATTAAAATACAGCTGCATACTGATTAATATAAAAAATACGAATGTGCAGAAAAAATTTTTCACATTTCCAACAAATAGTTCTAAAAAAAGAGAATGAATCAAAAAACACATCACATAAGTTACATTTGCAATGCACCTCGTGTATTTACTGGCAGTTGACTGTTAAAAATATCAAATTTGTATTGATTGATTGTAGTGATGATAATAAGAAATAACTTTTGAAAATTTTTCTTAATTTTTATTACAGCTAGTTAAATATTCAAAAAAGGAATTTAGAGAGAAAAATTTATTGAATTATTTTATTATTCTATTTTGGAAGTTCTGTGGGTTTTTTCCACAAATTTACAAAAATTATATGGGCGATAACTTTCTTTAATTTAGTGTCAGTAAAATGTAATTCACAAAACCGTAACCATCTGCGCGCTTACAGCCTGTATCTTCTACGAAGAACCTCAGTTGAAGCAGTGAGCAACAACAGCATAACATAAACATCGTTGCACGTGTCCCGTCTTTTAAGATTCATTATTTCTGATTTATTCATTATGTATACGTGTACCTATATTGTTATTTTAATTAACTTATTCATTTGCGTGTTTCCTCGAGTGTCTGTTAATTTGTTTATTAACGACGATGCAAAGGACGAATTTTTTGGAGGTTCTGTGCTGAAAAATGATCGGTAAGATGACGTTCCACGTCTCAGAATAGTTTAAAATAATTTTTTTTGTTGCCAATTCCTGGTGTTTCAGCACAAATGGGCTATCTTCACGCCTATTTCTTTCCATTCCGATTTTATACCTGGGTATTGTTGATTTCGTTTAGTTTCAAATTTCGTAAATAAGGTTTAAACCTTTTAAGTATTTCATTGTGTTTTGAATGCTAATTGGATCTTAAAATATTTGTAGCATGTTGGTCGGGATGTTTTGAATTCTTCTGTTTAATTTGTTTGCGTTGTTTTGTTGCTGAAAGCATAAAAATTGATTCGATGCTCAACGTCCACATCATCTAAATGATATTTAGTTTTTGATCGTTTGATATTTTACATAATCTATCATCATTATGTGTTTTCAAAAATTCAAATTGTTTTTTGATTGCTTGGGAAAAAATTTATATGTCAAATTATTATTATTATCCTTCATTAGGAAAAAACAACAAAATAATTTTTAACGTTATTAGTGAGAGCTCGTTCATACAAAAGATTTTGACTAGACTTTTCATTAAAAATTATAACATAAATGTGGTTTGTGACGCAACGACTGCTGCTTCTCTACACCACACGACTTGCAAATCATTTCGCGCTTTTACCAAACCAGCATGTACCAACTTGTATTTGAGCATTTAAAAAAATCATTCAAAAACCTGCACAGAAAATGTTTTAATGACATCTGAATATGTTGGTTTGCTAAAAAACATTAATGACATGGTTTCAAATTGATGTGACAGTTGTACCAAAAACATTTAAAAAAGACATTTTAAAATTAAGCAGTTGAAGAAAAATCCTGAATCAAACTTTTTGATTTTGTGAAATTTTGTTTAATGCAAAAAGTCATAGTAATGGTACTTTGGCAACAACAAAACATCGTTTGGTCAAAATAATTTTAAACCTTTTTTACGCTTCGCAAGTTATTATCTTTAAATTTTCATGTTCCATTGTGTAATTACATGCCCGCCTGGTCAGCATGAGAAATAAGCATCATTTTGGGCAGTTTGCTTACAACATTAAGTACATTGAGTACATTTTGCACCATTCACTCACCTCTCCATTCACAGTTTTCTCAAAATTTTCAGCATTTTTAAAGTCAACAAATACTAATTTAATTAATTAGAGCCGAATAAATTCATTTTATTTTAATTTGAAAAATTGGAAAGCTCAAAATGCTATTAAAGATAAACTACATCAAGTTTGTTTGCTTGTTATGAAGAATTTAATGTGTATAAACATCTTTTGTGTCTATTTTTATGTGTCGGTAATGTGTGTTAGGCATTTTATTAACTGAACATTTTTTTTATTATTTTGGAATCGCATTTGAATAGATAAATAAAGTAATGAACGATGGAGGCTGGCAAGCAGTTCTTTACATAGCAGCATTTTGTGGAACGTTACATTTATTTACAACACATTGCACGTATTTGCACACACATTCATCATTTCTTCAAAATGTTTTAATGAAAATTGTATAAAAACGTTATAATTATTCTATGAAATTAAAATTAAAAAAAAAATATTTGAATTGTTTGAAAATTTAAGAGCACGTGCTACAAATAGGTATTTCATTTTGTTAGATTTTTGCTTTTTCGTTGAATCATGAATGTTTCTGAAAAGCGTGTGTGAATATTGTTTCAACCAACAATAACAATTCTTATTAAAATTAATTAAGAAATAAATTGGGCAACATTTGAATGAAATATTTGAATCATGTGCTAAAAAAGTGAAGAGCAAGCCTTTGAATTTTTTTGTTCGTTTTCATAGAAAACTTTTCATGGATAGCCTAATGATACATTTATATGACGCTTATTTGTTAATGTTAATATTGATATTAATATTATGTTGATTATTATGTTAATTATGTCAGTATTAATATTAACATTATTGTTAATATCAATTGATTTGTTCATTGTTTCACTGCGGATTGAATGCTTAATTTAGCTCTAAGGAATGTACGTGCAGTCAAATGCAGCACATCTTTTTGCGTGTCTTACTCAGTATGTTTCTTATATCAGCTTCTCTATTGTTGTTAATTGCAAATACTATGATCATTTTTAGGCTATTTTGCTTCTTGTTGTACTTTTCAAGCGCCAATTTTTAAATTTGTGGTTGCATCAAAATTTTTTTTCGTCATTTATAATAGCTGTCACATTTGGCGTGGATTGTGTTGTCATCACAGGGATTTCATCTTAAACTATTCACACTCACGACCAAAATTTATTGGAAAGAACAAAGTTTTTCTAAACAAATATATTTAAATTTCTATTCGGCTGATCTTTTGATTATTTTTACAAAATATTTTTTACGGATTTAAAAACTTAAAATTTTGTTTGATATTGCGTAATGCGATGCCGTTTCAGAGTTAGTAAACATTTCTGTTGAGGCCAATCACACTTTGCATTGTTGTTTGCAATAAAACATTCCAGTTCATTCATGGCGTGCACATTGTTTGAGCTTTTAAAACGCAGCCTCCCACAAAATCTGGCACATCTGACGTATGTCATTGTTGTTACTGCTGCTGTTGTTTTCATTATGCTTTACGGTTCTCGGAAGGTCTCGTTATCATTCATTTCATTACTGGTCTACCTACGCCATTCTAATTCTGCTCTCCGCTCATTTGTTATCTTTTTTTTTCCGTCCGTTTCAAAGTTTCTTGTGGTGTTTGCTGGAGGTTTGTTAAAGAAATTGCGTTCATTGTTTGTTCAGTGCTGTAAAATTGATAACAAGTCATCTGTCGTTGTTTCAATTTTTGTGAACTTTGATTCTCGTTGCGTTTGCCAACAATAAATTTATTCAGGAGCAAAAATCTGCAGTTTGGTGCTGATAATATGTTTTGTATGTGCTCTTAATATTATATCTTATACCTGCAAAGTTGTTTTATTGTTCAGTGGTGTCGTCAATTAAAATGTAGAAGCCTCCACGAGCGTTCTCAACAACGGTATATTAGAAGACCGGACGAATCACCGATTCATTCTTTCAACCTAATCTAGAGACTTTCACAATATCTGACATGATCTTTAAAATGTACTCAAATATCTTCTTCACAAGTTAATGGTCGTTTTGATTTTTTTCTGCCAAGTTGAAAACCAATAGAATCTTTTTTCTCTTTCTCTCTCTCTCTCTTTTAACTCACTGGCTTCATTTAATGTTTTTGAACATTTTTGACCTGATTGTTTATACTTTCAACATTTTTTGTTATATTTTTTCAACAATGCTAGCCCATGAAGATTTCAGGTCATTTTTGAGGCTTTTCCAACACAGTCAAGTTATCATCCATTTTTACTGATCATGGTTTTAATTGCGTCTAAATGAGTTTGAACTGCACTGTTTATTTTTTCAATTTTTTCATTTAAATTATCTACAACCGACTTTACCAAATCCATTGTATCACTTTGGGCCTTCAGAAATTGCTCACAAAACCATATAATACTGCCTTCCCTATTCAGTGTTGACACTATCTCTTCATCGATATTAGTTCAAATGCTTGTACAGTCTGATTTTAAACACAAGCGAAGTTGCGTGACAATGCAACTCAACAATCATCAAATTAAACTTTAAATTTCTGAAAAATACAATTCGCCGCACAAATAATGTGACTATCCTATAAGGTTTACAATTTTTACCTATAACAATTAACTACGAATTTAAATTATATTGAGAGAATATTAATAAATTTAACCCAAAAATTAACCACGATTAACCAACAAAAAAATATTATATGAGTGCATTCGGCAGAATGTTATCAATCCAATGCAATTAAAATTAATCAAAAAAACTTTATTACAAATTACAAAGAACTAAGAAAAACACGGAGCAAAACAAATTCGACCTAACACAAAATACATCCCTCTATTCTCTTTTCTTTTTTCTCTCTCTCTATATATAATACTATATTTATATTTATTACTATATCTTTGTAATACTATATATATATACAAAATACTATATGTATTATATAAAATACCAATCATAAATATTGGAAAAAATCATCAGAAAAGAACAAACGAATTATGTGATGATGCTGTTACCGGCAGTTAGCGAGCTCCTTCCACGCATGCCTCGCGGAAGTGTTCATGATTGAGAAACAATTGATCATCTCTCATTGCCGCTGTTTGAAACATTTCGCAAATATAACCTTATATTATATATACCTTGGAAAAATATTTTCTAGGTAGTTTTTTTGCAATTAATAATTGGTTTCATAGAAACTTAAGACGAGTTGTTTTATTATTTTCAATTTATTTTCGTGGCAATGGTTTGTCGGGCAATATATTTGATCTTTTCCACTTTGGAAACAAAATCATTTCTTGGCAGCAGTTAGCGATTATTGAGTCATTAGTGCCCGAGTGGGTGAAATTGTTGTAGTTGAGTCGTTGTGTGTAGGAACGTTACGTTGCAAGCGTTCGTGACGTATGACCTCGCAGTGGATGTATCCACATCCACATTTTATAAAAACTGCTGCTCGATATCCTATGAAGGCACGTAAGGGTGAACGAACATTCTACGTTGTAACAGCTGTGGACGATCGAGTCTGAAGATTGCAACTATTTGCCAAGATGATTCACCGTGAATAGCATTATTGTACTCTTGAGCTGGCTGCCATGTCTTTGCAGTGTTGACCATTTTTTATGCAAAGTTTTAGACTTCATTTAATCATTTAAATGTACTTTTAAATTTCATTTAAATAATTTTTTTAAATTTGCTGCTAACTTTCGATGCAATTTATTATTTGTAAGTAATTTTAGACCTCAGTGTAGTTTTATTTGCTTCATTTCAAACACATTTTGAATAAATTTATTTCATTTTTTAATTCATATCTACTCATTTCATCATTTTAAATTCAAGTGGAAAAATTAAAATTTAGTTTACAAAATTAAACATTTACAAATAATTACTATCCTTTTGACACTTAAATTTCAAAACATTGTTAATAAAAAAAACAGTGAAAAATCTCTGTAAGCAAATTTTTTCTTAATAATATTTTTTCGTAAAATAAACGAAATTGAGTTATGCCATTAAAGAGAAAGCATTCTCTTAAGTTTAATAAAATTATTTTCAAAAATAATCCCCACAAAACCATGCAGCAAAAATTTCCTACCTGACAACATGAGGTTACATGGCAACATCTTGTTTTTGTTGGAAGAGGGGGAAAGATGGAAAGTGTAAGATGGAAGGCTTATCTGGCACCCGTTCGTCTAAGTGCAACGAAGCTTGTTCCCGAGTGCAATTTTTATTTCCATGTTTGATCCGCTGACCTGTTTCTCTTCAATTATACTGATTTCTTTTCAATATTAACATTATATATAGGATAACAATGAAACGTTAAGTTTTTATATAATAGTTGTTTATTTAAATTAATTTAGTAAGTGGTGGGCAAGAAAAATTCTTTTCATGCAATACGGTATAAAAATAAATAATTTTGAGTCCCGGCAGTCATATCACGTACATGCATAATAACAAAGTTCATTCAAATGTCTTTCAAAATTATTCAATATTCTTCAATGCTTCAGACTTGTCAATTCAACCCATAAAATGAACAAAAATATTTTCATTAGTCATAACAAGCAGATAATTAAAAATTATTTAAAAATTTAAGTTTTGTTTTTAGTTTAATTGATAAATGTCATGGAAACCTTTCATAATTTAAAAAAGATTCTCAATAATCACAAAAAATGATTAATCATTTGTTCGTCACAAGCATGCGGTAGGCGGGTATCTCTTGGCATTAGAACACAAGCACTGCGTCAATGGTGTCAGGTACCTAATTGTTCGCCAATAAACGATGGTGAAAATATTTCCGCATCATCGTGGGCTAATGTTAAAATTAAAATGATGAAATTGAAACTTACATAAACATGAGAGATTGTTGATTATTGTATAGATGCCTTCCTAAAATATTCGTGCCTCAAAATTAACCACTGTGTGTAAGCGTGGCCAGTTGCGAGTGGGAATTCACTGATGTCAGTTCCTTTCTTTCGACGCGTCAGCCATCGGTTTGCAGATTCGTACCCGTTAATAAATTAGGTTTTTGACGTTGAAATTGAATTTAATGAAAAGATTTATAATTTGTAACCCGCCGGAAAGCGTTTTGAACGTTAGTTCAATGAATCAAAAAAAAGCTAAGCATTTAAAAATATTATACCATTAATAATATTTCAATGTGTGTGTGTGTGCGCGTGTCCCAGTAAGCAAATGATATAATGTGTATATTATAGGGGAATGTATGGAACTTCTTGAAGGCAGAAGATAATTAAGCTGGTTGTGTGTGGTCGGAAGGACATGTTGATATTATTTTGTGGTTTATTGACGAGGACTGCCTATCTATTTGCGCGCGTGTGTGTGCGCGCGTGCGTGCGTTGTAAGGTGATCTAGAGAGCTGTTTCAGTTGTTCGCATCAACTCATTCACGTCCATTCAAATGAAACTTGGAAAAAAGTTTCCGCCATACATCAGTGTTTGCCATCGGACTAATCCAAATATATTTATGGTAAAAAATAGCGGCGTTTTTTGTATTAAAAACCCAATATAAATCAATGATAGCAGATACTTGGTGCGTATGTTCTGTTAATGTTTGTACTGTTGTATGTCGTTGGAATAAGCTGGGTGGGGTTACATGCTGTTGAATATTGTCAGATGGAGCAGTGGTATGCATAAATAGACACGTTGTTGTTTGGTGCAATAAATGTTGATGATTGGTTGTCAAGTTGTAAATATTTTTACTGTTGTGTAAAGTTAGATGATGTTGTGTAAGGTTGTGTGAAGTTGTTGTGTGAAGTTTGTGTTGTTGTGTTATTTTATGTGTTGTTGTGTGATATTGAATGCTTTTCAGAGTTGTTTACTGTTGAATTTTTTTGACAATCTGTGAATATTGATTTCTTTTTCCTTTTCCAATCAAAATTTCCTAAATTTATTTCTATCTTGAAATGCAGTGTAATAGTCGTTGGCCAGAACTTAAAAATATATTTAATATATTTGTATGTATGTAAATATATTGAATTATTTCATTATATTTAATATTTCATAAAGATTTATATGTACGTATATTGAATTATCCAAGATTCATTTCGTCTAAACTTCCGTCATATATTTATAATAATCTGTATATAGTGCTTGGATAAATCAACCGAGATCGAAAATAACGTTACCATGAGAATCATATATAGTATACATTTGTGGATTCAAGATTTTCCGACATAAATCGATAAAAGAATATTCTCACAAAGATAAATTATGGTGAATTAATACAAATAGACAAAATTTATTTATTTATTTCAAATTAAATTTACATAATTTAACTGGAAATCATACCTCTATACCTACTAGATATTTATTTTCATGCATTATTTCCTTTTAGATTCACAAATGCAAATTATATTTCAATAAATTGACAAAAATTTATTAATTTAATCAAAAATATTTCATCTAATTTGAAGAATTGAAGTAACAACAAAACAAGCAGCAGACGAAACAACAGTTGCACAAACTTGCTGGCTTTGAATCGTAGTTATGGCCATAATCGTTTCATTATCAACAGAATACTATCTATCTAATGCTGTTTATAGCATCGTTAAGTCCCTTCTCTACATGTAATAAAACGTTATGAATTGCCAATAATTTAACTTTTTTCCAATTCAGCCTCTTTCATCTGTCGGTTGTCCGCAGACAGACAACTCCATCATCTTCTTTCCTATCATTATGGTCACAGCTGATAACGAATGAATACGAGATGGTCCTAGAATACAATTCTCATTTTTCACAATAAAAATGGTTTTATTCTAATTTTTCAAAGTTTAAATTTACTTCAGAAATTTTTTCATATAATATACTCGATCACTTATAAGGTTTTTCAGTCTTACAATAGCGTTATATAAATTTAACAGAATCATTTGTTGAGAAGTTTGGAGCTAAGAGCAATTTTAACAGAAACGTCGTTAAAATTTGTGTAATGTTAATATTTTGCAAATTTGTTCATTCAGTAATTTTTCAGTAAAAGACTATTAGAACGTTTATTACAACTTCTTTCCCTCCTTTGTTTCACGAACGATTTTTTATTAATGTATATCGATTTCGATTAACATTCTTGCGAAAAAATGAATTTTTTATTACGACTTTCCCTCCGAATTTCATACCCGTAATTTGATGGAATTGGTGATTAATGTGACAACTTCCAATGTTCAAATAACGGATACACAACTCTTGCAGCATTCGTACAGTATCGATACGACATATGTATACAACATTCTACAACATACAGCATACAACATTCATGCATTATCCTACAACGTACATACAATATTCTTACTACATCATAATTTTTCGACTTTCATTTTTACAACTATAGCACCGCGTTTTAAAAATTGCACTGGCCTATGGTGAAATTTGAACTATTAAAAATTATGTTTGCAATCAGTTGATGCTATATCCTTTTTTGGTATAATTATAAAAGATTTTTTTTCAAAAACACAACATTTTTTTAATTATTTATTTTTTATGTTGTAAAGAATAATAAAAGCTGAATGTATAATGTTATGCATTAGTATGCAAAGCTGGCCGTTCGTTGTATAAAATAAAAATATACAATTGTTGTTTAGCAGCATTGCCAAGATGTACAGTTTTAAGTTTTCAACTTTTGTAAAGCGCTAATAATTATTTGACTGCCATTTCTCAAAGAAGTTGCAATTCTTATCGCGATCCTCAAATTTGAAATGTTTTCAAGTGTGGTTTGCCGTGTCTCCAACATCTGTTAATATTTGGCTGAAAAAATAAAAGAGTTCACGCTATATTATCATTATTATTTTTTTATTTAAATACAAAAATGTGTTTATGTGTAAATTGTACATGACTGTGTATAATTCTGCGTGCATTTAATAATAATAAGCTGCTTTGGATGTTAACAATTTTGTTTACGATGGTGTTCAACTTTTAAAATGGCAATTCAGAAATATATTTATGGTTCCCATGAAGAAGAAGGTGTAGTATGTTTAAATGAAATTTAAGGTTAAAATATTCATTTAATCCTGTGTTTTGAGCTTGTTTAACGCTTGCCATAAAAATTCATTTGATTATAAATAAGTTATAAATAAAACACCTCAAGTTAAGGTGTATATGTTTAATTTTACTTTCATACTTATCGAAGTTGGCTGTGCTGCTACAAACGATAAATCAAAGCAGGAAACAGTTTTTTTTTAAACAAAAACATTTTTTACGACTCTTG
>NW_008704501.1:1937267-1949584 GCF_000326865.2 Helobdella robusta | reverse complement strand
TGTCCATAATTATATATATATATATAAATATACATATATATATATATAAATATAACATATATATATATATATATATATATATATATATATATACATATATATATATATATATATATATACATATATATATATATATATATATATATATATATATATATATACACATACAGACATACATCTATCTTGTACACATCTATCGAAACAATCCTTGTTATTCCACTTGTGTTTGTTTTAGCAGCAGAGTCATTTGTTCACCTAAATCATTTTAGTCTAATTTCACTTTCAAATTTTCAAAAATTAAATTTTATGCTTGCTGATAAATTATTCCAAATTTTATGAATCGCAACTTTACATCCGCGGTTTATTTCAATTTCAAAAACGTATTCAAAACAAAAAAAATTACAAAATATCTGTTAGATTTCAAATGTTGAGAGTTCAAAAGTGGCAAACGAGGTGTTGAACATCAAAAGCGTTTTCATTGGTCAGTTCGCACACGCTCCAGCCAGTAGATTGATAGGTTTTCAAGCATGCATTCAAATTGTCATTTTAAACGAACGCCTCGATGCACCGCGGAAAGATTGCGCTGAGCTTGCCTGTGTATCTAACCATGTATCCAAGAATGTATCTAATTATGTACTTAACTATGTAACCAAGTATGTATCTAATTATGTATCTAATTATGTATTCAGCTACATAGCTGAATACATAATTATGTATTCATAATTTTTAATGCATTTTTAATCCAATTATGTATTCATGCATTTTTAATGAGCTTTAAGTTTTTTTTTCATATGATAAAATTTTTTGAAAGCAGTTTGTTTGCTCAGCTCATATTCATTTCACGAGTACAATTATTTTAGGAAGATACTGGCAAAGTGTATATACAAATTAAAAAAACCCTAAAAATCTTATGATCTATTTTTCTTTAAAAGGAATTTTGAAAAATATTTTAAAAGCTTTTTCATTGAGAAAACTTTTTTGATATCAATTGTATTTGAATATCAATGCTTTCACTATCTTTATTTGTTTTATTTTCATCATAATCATTGATGATATCACGTTATTTGGGGGACCAGACGTGATTCATGGGACTTCAGTCCAGTGCTTTGGGACTGATAGTAACATTTGGGTTACGTGTTGTGAACGTGAGCGACGTTGTTGTGGTTGCTGCAGCTGCTGTTGCTGCTTCTGCTGCTGCTTATGTTGTTGTTGTTATTATTTTTGTTGTTATTATTATTGTTGTTCAATGATTGTTGTTGTTGTGTCTGTTTGTTTTGACTGCTCTTAATGTTATTTTTGTTGTTGTCATTTTATCTGGAAATGTTTTTCATAAATAATGATAGAAATAATTACTTGAAAAAACGTTACAAATTAAAAATAATAAATTTTTTTTATCTCGACTGATGACCGCCTCCATTATAGCATAACAACGTACCACACGCACAACTAACGCAACTATTTATATTAATTAGTAGAAAAGAGCACATTAGCACACGCAGCCACCAACCAACGCATCCGTCAGCAGGCACGCCAAACGCAGAAAATGTTGTGACCGCATTCCAAGGAGTATCGTTATAAATGTTTCCATCTTACAGCAACCCATCCCGTACAACGCCAACCCATCAATAAATAGTTTCTCGGTGAATTAGTTTCCGTTACTTGCGCTAAAACATTTACGTTGGTGTAATCATTTTCTAGATATTTTTTTATAACTTTTTTATTCTTTTCTTAAGTCCTGCTTGTTGTCGGTTATTTGTCTTGCGGGTTTCACGTATGGCTGGGTTGTGTTTTTGTCTCAGTTGAGTGCTTCTTGGTCAGCCGGTCATGTCATGCGTGCGTTCCTCCAACGCACCGCCTTTCCTTCTACAGTTATATGTTCATGTGTAAGACTACGAAAACTCACTCACATACACACACGCATACAAACACACACCCACATGCACATAAGCACGCCTTAATGCACAGACACGCAAGATAGATTCACGCACGATTACACACATACAAAGAGGTTCGTGTAAAATTTATGTAAGCCACTCATCAAAAACAGTGCAAATCTGTGAACTTAAATGTCTGCAAGAATATTTAGCACATAACAAAATAAATTTTTGAATAAAAAATTTATTGAAAGTTTGCCTACTCCTCAATTGTCAATAATGATTTTACATTTTGCAACAATTAAAAATGTTTAGAAAATTTATAAAAATGTTGTTTAATAGCTTGCTGTATGTTAGATTGATGGTTTTATTTTTTGTTTGCAGGTTTTTATAGTGTAGCAATGCTAACAAATCAAAAATCATATTTTCCCGATATTAATTAGTGTCCTGCTTTGGGTAGTGTAAGATTAATTTTTACCACTGCAATTATTAAATCAAATCAAAATTTTTGGAAACCTTTTAAAAGTTTTTTTAATTTTTTTTTAAATTCCCAGCAGCACCCATCAACTTGTCCATCTAATTTTGAAAATTTTAACAAAAAATGAATCCAATAGATCAAAAAATTTCAAAGTTAAGAAGTTTCAAAGTCAGCCTATGTTAAATGAGTTTCTGCTGTAGAAGATGTGCTTGCATGGGATCTTGCGTACGTTGGCACAATTGAGGCAGAAGAAGACGCCGAGAGACTGAGCCAATATTGAAGGAGAAAGAAAGTCATTCGTTGAGTCACACGTTCACCTTACATACGTTACGCTGGCATGTTACTTTGCCAACAAACAAAAAGATAATTGTTTTTTAAAATGGAGCAGGTTAATCGCTTCAAATGATTTTCTGACCAATTTATTCTAGGTACTACGTTTTAAAAACAATAGTTTTAAAATAATTTCAGCTAGAACATTTTTTAAATTTGTTTTTGAAAATATCAATGGTCCCATCGCGTAAAAAACAATAAATTTAAATAAAAACAAAAACTGCGCACTTGCTTATCAGTTTTTGGGATGCAATGATTTTCATTCGCGTCGACTGCAACTCAAAACTTTTGGTTCATGCTGGATGTTACCATTTTTATTCTAATTGAAAGCCGGCCTTGGAATTGTGAGTAAAATTAAAAGAAAAATAAAAATTTAGAAAAAAGCTAACAAAACTGATCTTTAATTATTTTACGCAACTTACGCAAAAATGAAAAAAATAAATTGAATAGAACATGATTAAAAATATTTGCTTGAAATATTTCCATTTATTCATTCCATCTTCTGATGCGCCATATACTTGAACTTCGCACTCGCATTTTTTGTAGGAAACATTTTTACACGTGCAACACCACAACGTTACAGAGACCATGTTAGGCAGCCAAACCAGTTATTCACCGGTTGGCAGCGTGTAGAACATCGGACATTGGCAGCATGTGAGTGGCAGACCAATTTGCGCGCGAAGAAGTAACTCATTGCCCAGCTACGCGTCACAACCAATTTTAAAGAGAATACTTCTTGCAAGTCTGCTTGCTCAAGTCTTCGTCCTCGACTTTGCCATACTCATCAAAACAGGAACTGTAGACGCATTGGTTCACTAAAGCACTAAAGCATCCAATATCTATGAGTCGATCTGAAAAATATGAAAAATATCTAAGAGGGAATAATAATAATAATAACAATAATGAGAACAGCCTTTTATTTGCATCATAAAATAAGACGTACATGAAAAAGAAGAATCATTAAAAGTTTGTGGTTATTAAATTTAGTTTGAGTTAATAATGCAGTGAATCAAATAAAATCACTAAAATTTAAACAATAATAAAATGGAGTTATTGATAATAAAATTTTTTACTCATTACCTAACGCAAGCACGAAAAAGCATCAAAGAATGTTGTAGATTATTACGTTCATAGTTGATGTTGTACGAATGGGTTATTGCTGTTATTAATAAAATCAACTTATTTACAAACGAATCTGACCATATTATGTCAATTAATTGTAAGTTAAATTTATTAAAAAGTCCTATTGGAGATATTTCAAATGTTTTAAGAATTATTTTATAATGTTTAAAATTGTCTTTGAGGTTGGCCTTGAGCTTGTCTTTGTATTTGTTGATTTTATACTCTTTTGACTTGGCCAAGTTCGTCTCGTGGCATACTGTGAGTTCCAGAACTTCAATGGAGCTCCCACGGAGGATGGCAACGTCGGGGCCTATTGATTCAAACAGGGCTGATATAATAATAATAATAATAATAATAATAGAAACATCTCATTTCGTTTATTAATAAATATTTTACTTTGAATAAAAATTTTGGCTTGGAAGTCTGAGAGTTATTTCTAGTGAAAAGGCAGGCGCCTACCTTGATCATTCAGTTTCTTTTGAATTTTCGGGAATGAATTATTTAATAATGAAATTATTTTTCGTTGCAGCTGCGTGAAGATTATTTTTCTACCGTGATATGGAGTTCATCTGCATGTGGATGAATGCAAAGAACAATCAAATTAAATTTCTTGTGAACAATTGGTAGCTATTATAAATAATAATTATTAATGGTAATAGATAAGTAATAACAAGAAATAATGAGTGATAATAAGCAAATATTAACTAAAAATCAGCGATGACATCACCCTTCAAAATTAATTGCTACTTAAATATTTTGGTGACATTTGGTCATGACCGATTTTGATATTGGTACAGCGATTCACCTGAGATATTAACACTCAAGCTGGAAGTGTTGGAACTAACTAATTTTTCTACATCCAAATTCACATAAATGAAACAAATTTATCTGCCAACCTCCTTTTTAAAATATTTTTATAAAATGGGTGTCTGAATTATTTTTAAAGTAACGTTTAAAAAAGACATTCGACGCATCTGGTTACATTTTGTTACGTGCAACGTCAAATCAGAACTCTTGGCAAAAAGATAAGTTTATATAAGCAAGCAATAAAAATTGAATCACAAAATTGCAACATATAATAATAGAGCATATAACATTATAAAGTAACAGCTTGTGACATTTAGCAACAAATAAAGCAGCAAATAAGAGATGAAAGTCGAGTTGGAGTGAAGGTCGAAGCTTTCACAAAGAATGGGTTTCCACGAGAAAGATGATGTAACTTTAACCACATTGTTTCTAGAGAGAGACTTCCATTAAGCTTCCCCTCTTGTAAATCCTGCACTGGCTGTGGCTAACGTAACGAACGTCGGGCGGCTAAACGTGACGTTGCCACTACCTAGTAACAAGGTCATAACTTGCAGCCCCGCACTTTCAAATATCCCCCACGTATTTTATTATGATAATGTCATGTTTATGCGCCATTTACTGAGGCACCTCTCATTAACGAGGCCCGCAGCGTTGCATGTTATGACGCTCTGCACCTATTATCATCGGATTCAGTGCGGCAGCCTTTATATTACTACATGCTTTATTTATGCTGTCAACAGCGTTTGTTGTGTTTTCCGCCTGCAATGTTTTTCATTGTTTTGATATTTTTCTAGAATGACAATTTTGCCCAACAACTTAAATTAACTTAAACTGCGTTAAATGAATTCTGGATAATTTGTCATTTATATAAGATATGAAAGTTTCTGAATGGTTAACTTTGAGGAAAAAATATTTTTCTGTCGTTCGTTGGTTCGTTCGTTCATTCATTCCACCAAAGAATTGGTTATGATTCTCGACTGAATTCTCAAAAATATTCCTTCTTATTTCATTCTCCAAGTATTGAAACTGAACATTTCATTACATTTTTAATGCTGGTTTTATGGCTGGCCAACAAGAGCAGGCTTAGTTTTTCTACAATTTTGATGAACAAAAACAAGTTAAAACAATTTAAATTATACGTGAATGTTTGTACGAGTGTACACATAACGCATGCCTCTTTCTTTGCTTTTTATATAAATTTCTAGTGAATTTGGACTATAATAGTTTTATTTGTGATAAATTTGCATGATGAATTTGGGTAAAATTTTATTTTCAATAAATTGAACAGTTTTCAGAAAATTTTAGTAAAAAAATTGAAAAGACAAACTTGAATTGGTTAATGCCAATAATTTGGTAGAATTAATACAATAATGTATTTTATTCAATTAAATAATGTAGAACCGCAGTTAATAACAAGCTAGTTTCTATTTTGTTTTTGTTCGTAGTTTTTTCAAGCTTATAAAATATAAATAGCCAAGTAAGAAACAGGAAATTTGAATATATAAAATGAATAAAATTATTTAAAAAGCAGTTATATTCTGTCTTCGACATCTTGCATTTCTCGCGAATTAATTAATTAAAGTCCAAAACTTCACTTTCAATTACCCTTCTCACAGATCCAACATTTTTTCCAGCACAGGTTTTGCATTAAACCTTACATGTTTTAAAATTAATATTTTATTACAAATTTAAACTTTCCTTGATATTGAAATGTTAATAATATAACAACAACTTATTTCATTTTTCATAATTATTGAGTCATTGAAGCTTAATAAAAGAAAATAAACGGAACCGTTAAATAAATGTACCATGAAACTTACCTGATTGAAAGTAAGGACATTTGACGATCACGACCGAGTGAAGTCGGTCTCACGTGCTACCAAACAAACAGACAGTGCTCTCCCTGGTCAGATGCTAGCGAATCCAAACTACTTTTAAGCATTCTTTGTTCACCTGCGTGTTCTATGCAGGATCATTCATTTCTATTCAAGAAGCAAAATTAAACATCTAAGATCATGAAGAATTCTGTACGAACTAATATGAGGCAATTGGAGGTTGGAGCTATTGGAATGAAAATGATAGTCGTTCTGTTGGCATCATCGTACAATGCGGCTGATTATTTAAACCATTTTCAGACGTTTCTTGACGTCTTTTGCTAAAATTTTGATTTAATCTGAAATTTTTGAATTTAACTAGCCAATAAATTGAAGAGTCTTTTTTGATAAAATAGCATTTTCAATTTTGAGTTTCGTATTTGTTAAACCATCAAATATAAAAATTATTTTTCCAAAATTTGCATTTAAAAACATTTGAAATTTATTAGAAAAAATTTTGCTATAACATTTTTTGATTTCTTTGTTATATTTGTAGAGAAAAAAATTTCATTACTTTGGTGCATTGATTAGATTGCTGGCATGTTTTCAACTCACTTTTCAATTTCATCCATTTCTTCCTTGGGTTTCATTTTTTTTCCAGTATGCGACCTTTAATTTTTCTACTGCAAGACAAAATTTTTACAAAACTGAATTAATGTCATTCTTTCGCAGTATACAAATAGTTGGTTCACATTGATAAGTAACTGTATAATAATTATTTGGAGAGAATGAGAGAGGGAGAAAGAGAGAGATGGAGAAAGTTGAATAAAAGAATAAAAAAATATCATGAGCATGATTTCATTTCATCCACATACATGGGTGTATCAAACACGGCGGGAGATTTAAATTAGGGAATAATATTCAATAATAGGTTTAATGCGTGCAAATTTAGCAACCATTCAGATCCAAGATGAACCTGCTTCGAGTACGTTCAAATTATTTCAAATTAAACTAATAAAAAACGTTTTAGAAAAATTAATGATTGTGATATTATGGTTTGCAATTCAAGTAGGTTGTGTGTATTTGTGTGTGTGTTTTTGAAAATGTTAGTGTGTCCGTGTTTTTTAGTGTGTTTGTGTGTGTGTACAAAATTAATCAAGTGTATTGACTTTTTTAATAGTTGTATAAACAAACAAACGAGTTTCGCTTTCACTCTTCGGCTTCAATGATAAATTAATTATCATTGAATATCCTGTTGAATATTATCTTTCTTGTTGTTTAAATAGTTTTCTTCACTGACCTCATTGTTGGGCATTGCGGTAATCACATTTAATGTGAACGTGTCAGCTCCTCTTAAAAAATTCATTAATGAAAATGTCGTTCATGTTTGGTTTTCAAATTTTCAATAACTAGATGATTTATTTTGAACTACAAAAATTAAACGTTTGAATGTTGGCCATTAAGAAATATTGCATTATAAAACTTTACCATAAATGTCTTGCAAATCTTTCAAGCATTGAAGCGTTATCTCAGGGGTTTCATTGCCTTCTAGTGAGAAAATCCCGGTTTAATGGCATACTTCTGTCACACCTTACACACACTTCAAACAAACATTATACACACTTTACACATTCCTCATACATGGCTCACATTTCACACACATTTCATACACATTTCACACACACACACATTTCACACACATATTTCACACACACACACACTTCACACACACACACTTTACACACATATTTCACACACATACACATTTCACACACACACGTTCGACATTTAAGGCTCATATCATCAGTCGTTAATAATTCGCTAATCCAGGTTTTATAGCACAATCAAAGAAACACTTGTCAGTCAAAAAGCATTGCAGTTGAGTGATTGCTGGTCGTTTGCTGGAAGTGAACAGATGTAGGAAATGCGAATGAATGGTGGATGGATGGATGGATGGATGGATGGATGGATGGATGGATGGATGGATGGATGGATGGATGGATGGATGGATGGATGGATGGATGGATGGATGGATGGATGGATGGATGGATGGATGGATGGATGGATGGATGGATGGATGGATGGATGGATGGATGAATTAATGAATAAATTTTTGTAGTTTTTATAAGCTGTTACGATTTAATGACACAAACTGCAAAAATGAATGACTGAGTGGTCGTTAAAAACATTTCAACCTATGCAGTGATGTACTAAAAACCAAAACAAAAATAATGAAAATTTTCGAAATTACGTTTCCAAAAGTTGAAAATGGCAAGTGCCAAAGCTCGCATGTTTTTCATTTCAGTTCTCTTTAACGACTTCGTACGAGTTTTCAATTACCGAAAGAATTTTTTATTTATCACCACACAATTTTTTAAGAAAGCAAGAAAAAAATTTTTTGTTTCACAATTTTTCAAATTCCAAAATTTTGTTATTAACTTCAAATAAAACTAAAATAAAAAAACAAACGAGTAGAAATAATTTACATCAATTTAATTTGCTACACCCTTTCTTTGTTTGGGATACAGGTTTTTAAATTTTAGTAGTTATTTGTGAATCATTTGATGATTATCGTTCAAAACTAGAGTCTATTTTTTAGTTTTAGTAATCAACAAAATGGAAAAAATGAATATAAATTATCTGTCAGAAAAAAAACAAAGAATATAAATCATGAAACAAAAAATGTAAATATTCAAAAAATATATAAATTATCAAAAAAAGAATATAAATTATCAATCAACTCTAGATAGTCAAACGATGATAACGTAAGAGCAAACAACTGCGTAGTACATTTAAGAAACGAACGGTCGATGTCTGAGACGAGACGAGATAAATTGAGACGAAATTAGATGAATCGAGACGAGATAAATCGAGATGAATCGAGACGAGATGAGTTGCAGATGGCGGTGAGGGGGGAGAGAAGGAGAATGATAAGGATGGAAGCCATCATAACAAACAGCGCGGCCTGCAAGATGGATGTGCTTACGAGGCAATTTATACAAATGGTCGAAACAGGGTAGACTTGATAGGATGTATTGATTGATTGCGTAACGCGCGTGTAACATGAAATTCTTCAAACCATTGCTTTCATTAAAGTGGACCTGGAATGACGACTGCACATAATTTAAACATCTTTTCAACGAATCGAAACATTTGCAATAATAAACTATTAAAATATATTGTATAAATTTACGAAATAATTGCGATATATTAATATATGCGTATATAAGTTCAAGCCAATATATACAATATTTTTATAAATAGCCATTGATCTCTTATTAAAAAAATTATAATATTACATATCCTTATTAAAGGTTTTAATAACAAATAACCACAATTATCCACCTTTTAATGTAAAGTTGAATAAAAATTTTAAAAACTTTTTCATCATCGTTTGAAATATAGAATTATGAAAATCATTGAACAATAATGAACATGAATATGTGAACATGAATGAACATGAAGGTGTGAACATGAATGAGCATGAAGGTTTGAACATAAATGAACATGAAGGTGTGAACATGAATGAACATGAATGTATGAACATGAATATATGAACATAAATAAATATAAATTTATCAACCAGTATTTTATCGGTTATTGTTTTCATACATCTGTTGAGTCATCTTCCTGTCTGCAAAGATTGTTCGCATGTTAAACCCTAAAAATAGATCAACATGTCATTACTCGACTTGACACGTACACAACACAACCAAAAAATCATACACGCCACACACACACCACACACACACACACACACTAACACGCACAAACAGACAGACATATAAACGAAGGCACACATACAAAAACATACACACGTATGCATTTATATATACTTACAAACACAAAAACATACACCACACATACACACACACATACACGCCACAAACACATATACGCACACGTATACACCACAAACACTCATACACACCAAAATACACAAACAGACATAAATAAACGCACAACACATACAAAAACATACACATGCAATTTATATATACAATACACACATAGACAAACGTATTAACTCATCAAAAAGTTTGTTCATCTCATTAGCTTGTGTCCAAGATAAATCAGAGTCAGAAGGTTGCCATTATGTTAACAATTGATGCATCACAAAAAACCAGTCGATAGCGAATTATTTGCAACCAGTCGAGGACAATCTAATTAGCCTTCTTCACCACAAAAATTTCAACTTATAATGAGATCAGAAAGTGAAAAACTTGCATAATTAATTACGTCATCATCGAAGAATCTCTTAAATACATTATCGTGCTGGGTATCACATCGGCGTGTCGACATAATTCCAAATAAAAATCACTCACCACAATTCAACCATCTCAAATCGCCAGACGTATGAAATGCGAGGAGCGGGAAAATGTTTCTCATTCCTCTACTCACTCCTCAATCAGTGCGATGATGAAGTTTTCTTTGTGCATATTAATCATTTCTCCATTTCATCTGCATTTACTTAATTACAACATGGTTGGTTGTTGTCATCATCATCGTCGTAATCATCATCTTGATCATCATCATCATCATCATCATCGACATCATCATTATCAACACCATCGTCAGTAGCACTCATTAACATCACTTTATTATGATAATATCATTTCATTATCATTGTTGAAATCGTCACCGGCATTATTATCAGCGCTACCATCATTATCATTGCCACTATCATCATCATCATCATCATCATCATCTTCCTTACATTAGTTTGTATCATCACCATCATCATCATCACCTACCTCAATTCATTGATTCACCAGTGTCCTATATATTAGACAGTGGGAAGACTTGAGGCCATATATTTAACTTTGCATCCATGCTTCCATGGCAGTTTCATCTTCATCATCTTCATCACCATTTTCATTTTCATCGTCTTCGTCGTCGTTTTCATCATCACTCATGAAACCAATCGTCATCAATGCTGAAACCATTGCCATCATCATTATCACCATTATTATCATTATCACCATCATCATAACCATCATTATCAATATCATAATTCTCTTAGTCGCCATTATCATGATTGTCATTATCATCATTGTTATGATGATATCTTAATTATGATATCATCATCAGCCGCAAACTTTTATCAACATCATCATAGTTTATAACGTTTTTGGTGAAACTGAACTGACGTCATCATCATCATCATCATGATTAATGCATCTCTACTACCTGTCCACTTTAGTTCATAGGTTTAGTCAGTTTAATAATAATTTCATCATCACTTTTATCATCATGTTAAGACAATCATTGACATTTTATTGTTATTATTACCTTATTATTATCATTTTTATATTATTAATATTATTATTATTACTATTATTATTATTTTTATTATTATTACTATTACTGTTACTATTATTATTATTATTATTATTTTTATTATTATTATTATTATTATTATTATTATTATCCTAATCATCGTCATCGTCTTCATCACTAGCATCATCATAGTCATCATCATTTTCGTCATAATCATCAACCTCATTATCATCAACATGATCATCATCATCATTATCATTTTTGTATTAGTAAGTAGCCAACGACTTAAAAAATAGCCTAAAAAACCACACCTACCTTTCTGTTGTTGTTGTTGATGATGATGATGTGGTTGTTGCTGTTGTTGTTGTTGATAATACTGTGGTTAATTCTTGATGTTTTTGTTGTTGTTGTTGTGTTGTTGTTCTTAGTCATGTAGTTGTAATAATGGTTGTTGTTGTTGATATTATTGTTGATAGTGATGCTGTGGTTGTTGTGGTTGTTGTTGTGATGGTTGTAAATGTGGCTGTTGTTGATATTGTTGTAAATGATAAAATAGTTCCTGTTGCTGTTGATGTTGTTTCGTCGTTGTTATTGGTGGGTTTTTTTGTTGTT
>NW_008704501.1:1919421-1937027 GCF_000326865.2 Helobdella robusta | reverse complement strand
ATCGTCATCCCCAATAACGTCATCGTCGTCTGCAACAACAAAAAAATCATCAACAACACCATCATCGTTATCATCATTAACAACAACAACAATAAAATCATCAGTAACATTATCATCAGCAACAGCAACATCACACCATTTCAGCTCCAATTCGTTTCAATGAAAACATATTTAGCATCTATTCATCTCAACATCTGCCAATACGAACTCCATCCAACCCTTCAAAACATGTGATGATGCTATTTATCAACGTCATAGTCACAATCATCACCAACAAACCTACTCTTCTTACGTATACGTGTTCACCTATATAAATGTTTGTATCCCCTATAAGTTTATTATCTAGTGAACAGTTTGTATTAATTTTTAACGAATGCCTTACTGAAACACTTCACAACACGTAGATGTAAATGTACACCAACTGACCATGAAAGAACTTCTCAGAAAGACCGTCTGCCTCTTCTTAACTATCTCATTCATCTTCTCCTGTTTAACTTTATCGTTTAAACTAAAGCAAAATAAAAAATTCATTGCAATGCGATACAAACGAGGAATCGTTCGTCTTACTTATTTTTTTGAAAGCAAAATGCATGCGATCTTTAACTTAAAAGATCCAATTCCTAAATTTTTTCTTTTTAAACTGGTATTAATTTTGATTCAAGGCTTTAATGGATACATCCATCTAACAAAGGTAAGAATATTTCTTTCTGAAGTTTGATCTTAAAACTTTGTACATGCGTCAGATTGACCTACTGCAGCAAAATAATTACAGAAATTTGTGAAATCGTGGATGGAAGTCATTTGAATTTTTAAATATTTTAGAAATTATCATTATTGAAATTTTTTAGAACTTAAAACAGAGTTGCCAGGTGCTTGCTGTTAATATGAGATGTGATGAAGACATGTAATTGATGTGCTGATGAAATGTAATTGATGTGATGAAGACATGTAATTGATGTTATGATGGAATGTAATTAATGTGATGAAAATATGTAATAAATGTGCTGATGAAATGTAATGAATGTAATGATGAAATGTAATTGATGTGATGAAGACATGTAATTAAATTTAATGAAAAGTGTAAGGAATAGGATTAAGAATTGTAATGAATGTGATGAAACAATGATGGAAATTGGGAAGTTTGAACAGAATGGCGGTCAAATGGAAACCTGCAGTGTTCTGACGGGCACCTTCATTTGCATCCTACATTCACATTAGCTACATGCAACTCTACTGCACTATTGTATTTGTTCTGTTGTTGCGTTGTTGTGTTGGGGTTTGTTGTTGCTGTTGTGTTGTTGCGCTGTAGTAGTAGTAGTAGTAGTAGTATTAATAGTAGTAGTAGTAGTAGTAATAATAATAGTAGTAGTAGTAATAGTAGCAGTAGTAGTAGTAGTAGCAAATATTATCAGGTAGCAGTAGTTGTTATATTATTATTATTAGCATATTATTAGTAGCAGCAGTAGTATTAAGAAGTAGTAGTAGTAGTAGTAGTAGTGGTAGTAGTAGTAGTAGTAGTAGTAGTAATGGTGACAGTAATAACAATAGTAGTAGTAGTAGTGGTAGTAGTAGTAGTAGGAGTGGTTGTTTTTGTTGTTACTAAATAAAAGATAGCTATAACTGTGGGTGTGTTTGGTTATATTTTTTAATATTAGCATTCACACCTCACAGAGCATCAAACTTTCAACGACGTTTCCTGGAATTAAACGATCGTGTATGTGTTTGTATGTATGTGTGTACGTATGTGTGTGTATGTGTTTGTATGTGTTTGTATGTGTGTGTATGTGTGTGTGTACGTACGTATGTGTGTGTGTTTGTATGTGTTTGTATATGTGTTTGTATGTGTGTGTATGTGTGTGTATGTGTGTGTGTATGTGTGTTTGTATGTTGTGCATGTTGTGTGTATATTGTGTATGTTGTGTACAACGTACGCTTATGATGGCCTGAGACTGTATCATATCATATGTATTGGATGCTGTTGTGTTTGTTATTTATGCTGATGCTGTTGTTGCTGATGATGATTTTGTTGATATAAAATGATGTATTATATAATATAAAATGTATCAATATCACTTATCACCATCATTGCGTCGTGCGTGCTAGACGAAAGCCAAACAGTTGAATTTCTAGAGATCCACCTTGACCAGAAGTTAAGTCTCCAAGACCACGTATATTACGAGTCAGGAAAAATGGTGGAAGCAATAGGCGTTACCAATAAAGTTTCATTTTACGTTCCAAAAAGAACATTGAATATAGGTTCTTATTGCGACGCGGTCTGAGCTGCTACCTATCGCACGATGACCGACGGCATCTGACTACACACAATGATATTCTTTTTGTCAGCGTAAAATTTTAATTTTGATCAGATGAATGCCTACTTCACGGCAATTTTGTCTACAAACAGCTGGCAAACAAGTTACTTACCACCAATATTCAATCATTACTATGCTTGCTGCTGCAACAAGAGACGACTGAATTACATTAGAACAAATTTATCGAAAACGAACATTCTCTTCTTCCACATTCACTGCAAAGGACCATGAATTTGGAATTTTCTGTTAAAGAATAATTTTAAAATTAACTCAATGCCTTATATTAAATTTAGGCATGAACTAAAAATTCATATTATAAATTTAAAAACTGATTCATTCAGTTAGAATAATTTAGTTATATAACTTTAAAAAAACTTGTTTAGTTATTATTTTTGAGCTGATGGTTGATGCGATGTACGTTAATGCAATTTTCGTTTCGTTTTCGTTTCGTATAAAATATTTAGTGTATAAATTCGTATCATTATACCAGGTTATTCAGGTATACAAAGGAAAGCCATTGAAAGTTTAATGTTCTGTGAGATTGTGTATCATTATTTTGTGTATCAATGTATTGTGTATCACCGTATTTTGTATCATTTTGTATGTTCATCAGTATGAAACACAGTGTATCAATACGTAGTAAATACCATTGTATTATTTGTATTTTATTGATATGTTGATAATAAAGTTCTTTAGTTTTTTGTTGTTCTGTTAAGGTCTTTTGATCGTCTTTTCCATATTTTTGTGAGTTTTAAAAATTTTGTATTTATTTACATTGTTGTTAGTTTTGTTGCTGTTGTTGACGTTGTTGTTAATGATGTTGACGTTGTTGTTTCAGATGCTTTTGATGGTCTGGTTGATGATGTTGTTGAAATGTTGTTGATATTTTTGTTGTTGTTGCTGTTGTTGTAGATGAGGATGTTGTAGTTGTTGTTGTTGTTGTTGTTGTTGTTGTTGTTGATGTTGTTGCTGTTGTTGTTGATGATGATGTTGTTAATGTTGTTGTTGTTGTTGTCGTTGTAGAAAGCATCGTTCAGTGCAGTCAATCAATTTTTTCAAACATCTAATAATGAACGCCTGTGCTGAGAACCTCTTTTCAATCAACATGTCTAAAATTTCATTAAATATATAATTAATATTCTTATATCAAATTATAAAAGACATTAATCAAATAATTTAATATAAATAAACTTATAAATTAAATTATAAGTAAATTTAATCACGATTTTGTAAATAAACTAAATTAATGATTCAATAAAGTTGCGCTTGGTGTATTATCTTGAGATTCTTCTTCTAATTAATTTTAACAAAAAAATTTGAAGACTAAACTCAAAAAGGTAATTTTTCAAATGAAGCAGATTCAATTAAAAAGAAATAACAAAATTCTAATTAAATAAATTATTATTACCGCTATGGAAACGTATATGAATTGGAAATTATTTTTTCAAATCAACAAGACATTACGTCGTCTGTTTGTTTGTATGTTTGCATGTTTGTTTGTTTGTTTGTTTGTTTTTTTGTTTATATCTTGGTGTGTTCTTTCCTCATGAAAGTTTTGCTGATAATAATTTTTATTATTGTTGCGTCTCCGTGTTATGTTGAAACAAAATTTGTATCTGGTCTGTGTATGTTTGTGCGTGTCTGTCTGTATTTGTGTGTGCAAATTGTATCAATGCATTTTTTGCACCCAACAAAGTCTCATTTACTTATATGTTTCACATTTGCATTTTAATTTTGAACTATTAATTTCATGAAAATAATGACGTAAGAATCGGATGGTGTTACTGGTAACATGATAATTTGTTTAAAATAATCTGCAAAAAGAATTAAAAAATTTAAACGCAAAAAATCTAAAGTACCGATATGCATTATTGAAGACATTTAATTTTGGAGCGCCATCTAGAGCATGTTACGTTGGGAAGGTGGGACGTGCAATCAACCAATCGGAGCATGCTCCAATCTTCACAACCCCAAACCGAGTCAGTCAGTCAGCTTGGTGGTGTGGTGTGGTGTGCTTTGGTGTGGTGTGGCGTGGAAGGAAAGTGGTGAATTTTTGAATTTTTGTGGTGTTTAATTATTCTGTTTGGCGTTGCATCATTAAATTGAACTAATTTAAATTTATTTTAATTAAATGGTGCTTATACATTGTGTACAAGTTTAAAAGCATCTGATAATTTTTATTTATTTAACAAATTCATATTTTCATTACTGAGTAAGAACATTCCTGGTGACATGTGTGATGTGGCGATAAGTTTATTAACGAGTAAAGATTTCTTGTACGTACATGATAATATGCTCTATTCAGGTACCATCTAAAAATTATTTGGACAAGTCAAAATAATCATTCAGCATATATGGCATTTAAAAACTTCTGTGCATGCAAGTACCCACAAGTAGTCAGGCAATGTTTTTGGAACCTTTTAAGCAGCAGAAGTGGATGGGGTTGCGAGGTAGCAGGTGCCTCTGTTCAAATACTTTTTCAGTGCATTTGGATGTTCGATGAGTTGCTTGCTCTGCGCTCGTCTCACTAAATGAATGCAGAATCACTTTTTATTCTTCATGTTGTTTCAGTTGCTCGCTTACTTGGACATTTTCAGACAAAAACTTTTGTTATTATCAACATTTAACTGTTTTGTTTGCACAATTATTTCTTTCAACCTGTTGCCAAATTTTAATTTACATTTAAATGAACACAAAAATTTTCACAAAAGTTTTCGCAGAACTTCAAGTTTGTGCAGCGAAATTGTAACCAGCAACGAGCTTACGTGCAAACAATCCACAATGCATTTCATGGCATGGAGAAAATTTTTTAGTGGCTTTTAAGTTGAACAATCAAATAATGTCTCGGTCAGCCATAAAGCAAGTATATATAATAGACAATTCAACAAACAAAAATTTTATTAAAAAATATTGTTTAAAGAAGAAGATAAAATGGAGGCGTGAAAGATCTTCTCCAAACTATCAAGATTGTCAGATAATTTGTTTTTCATTTATTTTTTCAAAGTGAAATTTAATCTTCATACAGTTTTTCTTAATTTATTTAACTTTCAAAAAACAATTCACGTCAATGTGTTTGCTTCAAACTGAAAATATTGAGTTGTTTTTGATGGTTTAAAAATTGTTTCAAATTTGAATGGAAGGATTTCGATAGCAAAAAGCGCAACACACACCAGAAACTTCTGATTGAATAAGTGAAATATAAAACCGAATTATTCCATTTTTGCATGCACGTCTGAGTAATTTTTGGAGACGTTAATTGGAAATGTTTATTGGAAATGTTAATTGGAAATGTTAATTGGAGACGCTAATTAAAAATGTTAATTAGAAATGTTAATTGATATTTTTTGGTTGGTTATAATTGGGACTACCTCTGCGTTCGTGTCAAATGGAGTTACTCCATTCACGTGTTAGTTGTAACAACACTGAAGTCTATCGCTTAATTATTGAGAATATTTATTGGAGCGTTGAATTAAAAATGAGTCGATTAGCAAATTAAAAAGTGCGAAAGATTTTTTCCACATTAAATTCACCCTCTCAACTTTCACACTATCAATAAAATAACTTTTAAAAACTGTTTTCATCCCAATCATCAGTTTCCATAATGTTACAACATCAGAAACATCAACATCATCAACAACATCTTCTTCAACAAAATGAGCAGTTGGAACCTTCGCAACAACAAAATCAACAACAACAACAAAAGAAACTTTTTGCTTATGAAATGAATCAATTGGACGGATCACGTTCGGCCCATCTTGGGCCACTTTTTAATAATAACCATCATTACAACAAGAACAACAACCTGATGTACAACGGCAATTATACAAACAAACCAACAGACAGTTCTATCACTACTCCTCTTCTCACAACTCCTTTAAACAAGCACAACATCCAAAACAACAACAGCCACAGCATTAACAAAAGCAACATCTACGATAATTCCAACAGCGACTACAACAACAATCACAGCAA
Organism: Helobdella robusta; assembly: GCF_000326865.2. Classification (NCBI taxonomy): domain Eukaryota; kingdom Metazoa; phylum Annelida; class Clitellata; order Rhynchobdellida; family Glossiphoniidae; genus Helobdella; species Helobdella robusta. Next base: position 1,930,743 of record NW_008704501.1, on the reverse strand, counting down.
TTATAACAGTAATAACAACATCCACACCAACAAACACAGCATCAATTACAACAACAACAACCATAACTTAAGCAACATCAACAGCAACCTTAACCATACCGACAACAACATTACAACGAGCAACAATACAAACAACAACAATACAACCAGCAACAAAGGCAGCAATAACCAAAATGTCATCACTGGAAATTTTTTCAAAAATTCAACAAATATTACTAGCTATGGCGGTATAAAACCAGCGGCTCCACGAGAAAATGAACGTTATCAACAACAACAAAATCATCATCAACAACAACACCAACAACAACACCAACAACTTTTACACCAGCAACAACAACAGCATCGCTCCACATTCAATCTGCACGCGTTCAGATACCATCCAACGAACTTCAACGCTAAACATCTTATCAGCCATTATAACGCTTATCATTATTCTTACAATAACAACAACAACATCAATAATAATAATAACAAAAATAACAATAATGATAATACAAACTCACATAACAAAGCTGATGATTATGAGACGTCGTTGAGCAACGAGACACTCTTGCCTAGCAACAATATCAGCAGTCACTTTTTAGTTGTCAACAACACCAGGCGAGGTACATTCAATGCATTGAAGAACAACAATAACCACAACAGAAACAACATCGACAACTTTAAACATTATTTCAACAATAACAACAAAGAAATCGAAAACAGAGACAACAAAGAGGCGAACTCCGACAACAATCAGACGGCAGGCAATGAAAGGAACGAAATAGAAATGTTGACCGCAGCAAGGAACTATTTCGTTTGGCCCACTGATCCGATACAACTTGAATGTACTTTTCGAGCGCACGAATACAACCCATTTCATTCTCCGCCGATCTGGGTCAAAGGTCAAGAGATGGATCGTACGCAAGTGAACATGGCGAGCAGTTTGAGGTCACCATTTCTGGATCACCAGGACAGGATGGAGGTGATGTTCTACAAGAAGGAAAATAATGATGAGGAGAATGACGGTGACGACAATGACGATGATGGTGAAAATGATGACGCTGATGGTGAAGATGATGATGCAAATGATGACAGCCGTGAGAAACACGCTGATGTTGGACGGAAGGGTGTCGATGGAACTGATGGAGATGTTTTTACGTTTAAATTAATTATATCAAGTGAGTCTTTTCATTACATTTCAATATAACTCATCTTATTACTTTAATTCTTACAAGTGAATCGTTTAACTTACATTTAATAACTACAATGAAAATGATATTACTACAAATAAAATTTTCGATTACATTTATATTAATATTATGCCATGCATGTATTTAGGGAGGAAGTCTTAAAAGGCACCAACAGTCAACAAACATTTTGCAGTTGCAACTTTTTAAAAATTCAGTAAGCATATATTGTATAGTTTTGATACATGGAAACCCAGTCTTAAACAGGAAAATTGACACAAAATTGTCCGATTGCAAAGTAAAAGGTAGCGTACAATTTTCAGTTTTTAGTCCTGGTCAAATTTCTTACCTCCTTAAACTTGTTTAAATCCGCTCTTGTTCTTGCAAGTAATACAACCATTATGTACATTTGTAGCGTACCTTATAAGCAATAAGTGAACGAAACAAAATTAGTTGCCTTTCTTCGTCTCAGTACTTCTTTGTCGGACATTCTCAAGTTTTCGGCGCGTTAATTGCTGGGCAGTGTGACTTGAACAGTCGTGACCAACGGGAGGAGAAGGTTAACAAATTTTTAATTAAAATTCTTACGCTGCTTGTTACAAAACTCGAAACAGGATTTTTATCTAAAGCCGAGACGACGCATGTAACACAAGCACGCACACACTAACACACACACACAAGCACAAAAGCAATGCACGCACGCACGCACCTACCTAAGTACAAAATACGCACACTCGTGTATACATAAGAATGCAAAAAAGCCCTAACTCACATACACACGCACAGAATGTGTTTTGTGGATAAATATTTGTTTAGACATTCTTTCTGAAAAATTTCGAGAGGTTCCTTACAGCAATTAATTATTAAAATTTGAAATCTGACTGCTCTTCTGCTGGTTGTTGTGGATAACATGGCCAGTTTGCTTAAAAGCTGAATTTTAATTTCTTGTATTCAACATTGTCACCAAAATTATTGAAAAGTAATTATTTCAATTTTAATTTATTTTGACGTGAAGTGAATTTAGATAAAAACACTGGTTGGGAACGTTCTTAAAAACTTCGAAATGTCAGTTCAGCCGACAAAACGTGACCTACTTCAGTAAATAAGTAAAAGTAAATTACTGCAATTTTCACCGAGAAGCCTCTAATGGTCTCCGAAATTATGTGCCTGCCTGCTACCGCTCCCGTCTCTCCTTAGTTTCCTTCTGTTTTGTAGTGTTTCTATGTTCTTATTGGCTTTCGCACAGCTGAAGTTTTTTATTGAATAGCTCAAATTTTTCATTAAATGGCATACATTTTGCTATACTAAACTGATACGAAGATGTTTTATTGCCAAGAAATAAATGTAATGTGATAGAATGTGATGAGACGTAAATTTATGTAATGTAATTTAATGCGATGTTACGTGTATTATAATGGGATCTTTTGTTAAATGAGTTATTTAAATGGCTACCATTTAAAACTATATTTCATATTTTGTTTATTTTTATCCGCAATCAAAATACTTTTAGAAACGCATTTGATTGCTTGTTGTTGAGATGAAGATTTGTAATGTCGAAATAATATCAGCGCAAAAAATAACTGACCATCAATATTTCTACTGATAGCAACTCATAAAAATATTCGACTGCCCACATTTTCCAACCACCACCACCTCCTCCAACCACCCCCCCCCCTTCTTCCAACCACCTCCTCCAACCACCGCCACCTCTTCCAACCACCTCCTCCAACCACCACCACCTCCTCCAACCACCACCACGCAGGTTGCATAGAAGAGGATGCTGGCAACTACACGTGCGAGATCAAATCAGCCGGACATGACGTCAGAGCTTCCGTCACCCACCAAGTATTCATCATGGGTCAGTCTCTTGTTCTAATTCTCTTTATTTTTGTGTCACAGTTAAACTGTTTAATCGCTTAACATGAAAAAAAGTTATGTCTTGAACTTGCACACTTCACTCAATCCATGAGTTAGATGCTAGCTTATACAATTACATGCACATTTAAATGTTTGTAAAATATAAATATATACATATGTATATATATATAAGCTTATGTAAGTACATACCTATACATTTATACATATCTTTATATACTTATTTATAATTCATACAAGCAAGGCAATGAAACGCATGTAAGAATAGATCACATAAACAAACTTTTCACCTCAAAAAGTTCAAAAATTAAAATATACTTTCTCAAATTTTAAACAAAAATTATTTTTGCGTGCAATTTTAATATTCCGTGCGCCGCAATTGAGTTATCAGATAATACTATCCCATGCCAAACATTTGCACGACGTCCCAACCACATGACACCACAACCACACGACATCTCAACTACAAGACACCACAACCAGTTTTATTTGTAGTAGTAATAATAGAAGTTAGTGGTGGTAGATGCAGTAGTAGTAGAAATGGTAGTGGTTGATATTGTTGCGTGCAGTTGTTTTTGTGATAGCACTTGACAGTGAAATAAAAAGTTATTACTGGAGAATGTTTCGATTGGAGTCTTTTTTGGCCTTCATAAGCCACTTTGGAAAGTGGATGACTTTATTGAAATGTCATCGTCATCACATTTTTCTAATCAGGCGACATGTTCTTGAAGTAAATTTGACTCTTGGTGGCTGTAAGAATAATAACAAGTTGCGTTTCTGTTTTAATGAACCTTTTTTTAGTTTATACGTCTTGAAATTGAAATCTGATCGAAAAAAAGTTGAAGCACAGCCAAGCAAAATAATTCATCAACGTGCTATGCGATGCGAATGTGTGAATGCGTAACGCACCGACGGCGATGATGATGACTACAATATAATGATATAGCAGTGACATCATCATGTTGACAAGGACGTCCCCTTCATCACCATCATTATCACAATGACGTCATTATGAGATGGATTGAAAAATTCAATCAATTCAGACAAAATGGAATAAACAAAAAGAATGAAGCCCTTAGCCGCGGTTGAATGCATGCCATGAATCTCAACGATGCCACAAACCAAAATAATGAAGTCTAATTATTTTCCCGCGAAAATGAGGAATGGCGAGCAATTATTTCGCATGCTCGTCTTCGAAACTCTGCGTTATTAAATAACTAAGGACACGTTTTGAGGTAACCAGTTGAAAGTTATTGGCAGTTTGATGACAGTAACATTTCTGACAACATCAACATTTCCGACAACATCAATATTTCTGACAACATCAACATTTCTGACAACATCAACATTTCTGACGACATCAACATTTCTGACAACATCAACATTTCTGACGACATCAACATTTCTGACAACATCAACATTTCTGACAACATTTCCGACAACATCAACATTTCTGACAACATTTCTGACAACATCAACATTTCTGACGACATCAACATTTCTGACAACATCAACATTTCTGACGACATCAACATTTCTGACAACATCAACATTTCTGACAACATTTCCGACAACATCAACATTTCTGACAACATTTCTGACAACATCAACATTTCTGACAACATTTCTGACAACATCAACATTTCTGACAACATCAACATTTCTGACAACATCAACATTTCTGACAACATCAACATTTCTGACAACATCAACATTTCTGACGACATCAACATTTCTGACAACATCAACATTTCTGACAACATTTCCGACAACATCAACATTTCTGACAACATTTCTGACAACATCAACATTTCTGACGACATCAACATTTCTGACAACATCAATATTTCTGACAACATCAACATTTCTGACAACATCAACATTTCTGACAACGTCATCATGCCTGATAACAACAACATCGTTGAACTCAATAGCAGCTTCATTAACGTCAGCAACATTAAGATCATTTTTGAAATTAGGGCCACTAATAATAATAATAATAATAATAATAATAACATTAATAATGATGATGATGATAATGAAAATAATAATAAACGAAAACAAACATCTCAGTTTATTTGTTAAAAGTCATACACCATCAAATAAATCACAATGATGATGATGATGATGATGACGACGACGATGATGATGATGATGATAAGGTAATGGCGGTGATAATGGTGTAATTAGGATAATGAGGGTATGATTATGTAAATGACTTGATGGTGATAATGTAACTACGGTAATGAGGAGAGGCGAGGCAACTAATGATGGTGGTATGGTGATGACTACCGACTGACCAACTCTTTGAGATTTCTTTCAATGTCATCACGATTGTTCCAAGCAATGCAACTCTCTCACTAGAGTGATTAGATGAATATCTGACCACTGATTAGGAATTTTTAATGAGTGAGTGAGTGAGTGAGTGAGTGAGTGAGTGAGTGAGTGAGTGAGTGAGTGAGTGAGTGAGTGAGTGAGTGAGTGAGTGAGTGAGTGAGTGAGTGAGTGAGTGAGTGAGTGAGTGAGTGAGTGAGTGAGTGAGTGAGTGAGTGAGTGAGTGAGTGAGTGAGTGAGTGAGTGAGTGAGTGAGTGAGTGAGTGAGTGAGTGAGTGAGTGAGTGAGTGAGTGAGTGAGTGAGTGAGTGAGTGAGTGAACGAAAGAACGAAAGAACGAATGAATGAAAGTGCATGTGTGGCCTATTTATTCTTTAGAGCCAGTCTTCCGAATGAAGCTTAAAAGCTGCATATCATATCTGCAAACGAAATTACCCACTGAATAATATACCAAGCAAGCAGGCAAGCAGTCCTCCTACTGGCATCTAACTTATTTGCCTTATCTGCTGAGCCCTGTTAAAAATATATCGGCACATTAAAAGTGGACCAAAAAAAGTGTTCGACTATATTTGCTATTTTTTCTGAGAATTCTTAAAAAATACTGAGCCCTCTTTTTAAATGGCGCGCTGCATGGAAATAAAATTTTACAACCAAAATGGTGGAAATCATAAAGACACGTTAGTGAAACTAGAGTATAACACTCGTCATCCTGTGTGTATGTATGTATGTATGTATGCATTATGTATATATATATATATATATATATATGTGTGTGTGTGTGTGTGTGTGTACGTATGTTTGCACGTTTGATCATACATTTTTGTTTAGGTGGCCATACTAGATGAATTTTATATAAATTTTATTATGGTCATCCTGCTTTCTTTTAATTTTCAATTTTGAGAAGCAAGTAAAATTTCGTTTCGTCTTGTTTCGTTTCGTCTTGTTTCGTTTCGTTTGTTCATACGTTGTATATTTGCACGTGTGTTCGTTCTGTTTATATGTACTTATGTTTATGTATTTAAACGTTCGTGAATTGCCTCGTTTCTTTACATGCCTTATACATATACAGTCCTGATTATTTGGAGGCGTTTAATTGCAAATGTTTTTAAGCATGCTTTATGACTTTGTATTAAATTAATTTTGTTCTGTGTCGGTAATAAGCGAACGTGAGTCTATGTATTTCAGAAATTATTGATGGATATTGTTCACGAGATGAGAGCAACTACACTGCCATCTTCTGATGTTTCAACCAAAGCAAATTATGAACGTTTCATTAATTTTCTGTTTCAACTGTTGCACTATTGTACTAATGTAAATGTTTAGAATCCAAATGAACTTTGAAGTTGAAAAATAAATTTCTCAGCTCTCAGTAATCAGTAATGTTTGCAGCAACGATTGATTTTGTATTTCTTCAACCATTCATCATTCATCTGAAACAAAACGATAATTCGATAATTTCAGCTTTAAATTTTAATGACAAACGAAACATAAAGTTTTTTTTCGCTCTGAAGGGTGTCTGTTCAGAATTTTCAGGTTTAGACTTGCATCAGCTGTCGGCATACTCCATAAATATTAAACACTCACTTTACTGCTGTAGCTGTTTTTAAACTCCTGACTGCATTAAAATTTTATTTTGGCCTCCTCAATAAATTTTTTTTCAGTTCCTTTTATTTCCACAAGTTTTTTACTATTCAGCTTTCCAATAAAGTGTCCAGAGAGGTGTTTTATTTTGCATGCATTTAATTATCTGCTTATGTGAATTATTTTCTTAAAAAGCCAACACTGCTCAGAAGAGTTGTGTTTTATATGATGTTCTATTTATTTACAGGCCACAAATTACTGCCGCATTCAACACTGCGTTTTAGTTTTTCAAAATGTTCCAATCCAACCATTTAACAGTAATCATATTGGGTGCATTGATATGTTCATTATGCTTCTGACTTGTTTATAAAGTAAACATATTATACAATAATGTACCCTTCAAGCATGTATCCCACAACTTCCATTTATCCGTCAATCCAATCAACCAACCAACTATACATCAAACCATCTACCCATCCATCTTTCTATCCATCCATTCATTCATCTATCTCTTCATCCACCCATCCAACCATTCATCCATTCATTCATCAATCGATTGATTTCATTCAATCTTCATATTAGCAACGTGAGAATTGATATTAATCGAGCACAAATAGAGAATGAAATTCGAAGAAACTTCAAAATTAATTGAGCGCTGTGAACATTTTTTACATCCTTATCTAGTTCATAGTTATTCATAGTTCATTTCATCTTTTAACTTGAAATATGGCAGCTTCAAACTTTAAAACGGAGTAATTAATAACAAAGAAATTTTTTTATATTATTTCATTTCCATATCAGTTTATTTTTATCCAAAAAAAAATATAGAAGTAACAAGAATGAAAATTATGAAAATATTTTATAAATTTTGAAAATTGTTAATGAATGTATAATTTTAAAATTATAAGAAATAGGACGAATAATAAATATAAGCATATAATGCACAGCAGAATGTACTGGAAAATAAAATTTAGACTGCAGTTTGAATGATGGATGCATTTCGCAGGAAAGCTGCCTCACTAACTTTGCGCTGCCTCAACAAAAATTTGTTTCTGTGTTGCGAAACTTGTTGTTAGATAGATGGGATGTTTCTGGGGTTGGGTTGAATGAATGTTGTACAACATGTTGATGGATAGATGGGATGTTGCGTAAAATGTTGTTGGATGAAAGCGATGTTGTGCAACATTTTGTTACACGGATGGGATGTTGCGCAACATTTTTTTGAATAAAGTTGGTGTGAAATGCTGAAACAGTTATAAAAATTTGTCAATAAAATTGAAACCAATTGCTCTGAACATTCTACCGTCTGGCGAGGTTCATGTTGGAACGTTCATTCTTTCTTGAAGTTGAAGACTTTTTAATTGGTTTACAATTACTTGAGACAAAAAATGCTATGCAAAACATGTTTTTAAAAAAATTGGATGTTGCAAAACATGTTGCTGGTTCGATGGAATGTTGCAAAACATGTTGCTGAATTGATGGAATGTTGCAAAACGTGTTGCTGTATCGATGGAATGTTGAAAAACATGTTGCTGAATTGATGTTGCAAAACATGTTGCTGGTTCGATGGAATGTTGCAAAACGTGTTTCTGGATTGATGGAATGTTGCAAAACATGTTGTTAAAGGGATGGGATGTTGTACAACTTTTTTTATAAAAATGTTGTACAACTTTTCTTATGAAATGATTTTATTCTCAAATGATTTTATAATTAGAAACATTTTATAAAATGTTTTTTAAAAATTGTGCTGCTAGTCTTAACAGAATTGAGAAGATGTTGCTCAATTATATGATAACACTAAAAAAATCATTACTCATTGAAGTGGTTGATGGAAATGTTATTGTCACTCTTTTGTAGTTTAATTTTTCCAACAATTGACGGCAATCCTCCAAGCAGGATGCAGCAGCATCCAGGGCATTGCAGACACTCCACAACAGACTTCTCCGTGTTAATTGTTGCCGCTTCAAGAACATGCTATCGAAAGAACTTTATAGATCAAATGATATTTTATGGAAATATCATTACATCTATATTTTGATAAAAAATAAATTTTAACAATATTTTTTAAAATTTCAAAAAATTCAACCTGACTTATAATCCCCAATATAATTAAATAATCAGACATATGACAAATATTAGATGAATAGTCTCAAATATTTGAACAAAACTTAATTTAATTTAACATTCAGCAAGTAACCCACCAGCCCAACATGACTGAGCATAACCAAAACCAATTCAAAACTTTATTTAAGATAAAACAGCAACGAGGTTTCTAAAGACAAACATGGCCAGCAACGTACAATCACACAACAACATGACACACGTCACACAACAACATGACACACGTCACACCACATTGCAGTCTGGTACGTTCGTCTGGAATGTTCTTTTTAAATTTCTGCATCATGAGACTTGAAGACAAGGCTGCATGGTTAAGTCAGACGGCAACTTTCAAACAATTCGTAAATCGAACGTTTGCTAAAAATTTAAATTTTGGTAATCTAGGCCAAACATTCTACTGGGCGAATAATAATTTTGAGTATGAAAAAACAACAGCAAAACCACTGCAATACAACATAAAAAAAAAGCTTCAGAACAATATTTTCAGAAGAAATGTTACACTTCCACAGCTCGGCCATCGTCAGCAGCTGTGGAGAGGCAGCAGCGTTCCACGTGACGAGGTGTTAACATGTAATTGTCTGCTCTGTCTCCTCTTTATGATCGTGTCATCAATTGGCTCGTAGATACGAGCGGGCATGCTTCGTGTGCGAGGTTTTGTGAATGTATTTATGTGAATGTTGTATAGTTATGTCTATGTATATATGTACGCATGTACTATTTGGGTATGTATGTGAAAGTTTAATAACATTTTATGTGTATGCGAGATCTATGTGTATTTATACACGGGTTATGTGTGTGTATGTATTTGTTATATGTGCAAGAATTTACGTATGCATTGTTGTGTGTATTTATGCATTTTGTTACTCGTTATGTGTGAGTTATGCATGTGTGTGTTTTCAAGTGTGTACATTGTATGTACAGTATGCGTATGTATAAATATGTGTTTGTATGAGTAATGTGCGCATGTAAATGCACATACAAATGCTTATATACAAATGCACATTACGTTATTTATATTAAATTTCTGTTGCAATAATGTAAAATCTTGCGTTTCAATATGGCAGCATAAATTCAGTGTTGGCTGTGTTGTGCCGTGTAGTTGTGGTTGGTTGGTTGGTTGGTTGGTTGGTTGGCTGGCTGGCTGACTGGCTGGCTGGCTGGCTGGCTGGCTGGCTGGCTGGCTGGCTAGTTGGTTGGCTGGCTGGCTGGCTGGTTGGTTGGTTGGTTGGTTGGTTGGTTGGTTGGTTGGTTGGTTGGTTGGTTGGTTGGTTGGCTGGTTGGTTGGTTGGTTGGTTGGTTGGTTGGTTGGTTGGTTGGTTGGTTGGTTGGTTGGTTAGTTGGTTGGTTGGATGGTTAGTAACGATGTTTTCGCGTTATATCCCCTCTTTAATTATTTGTTTCATATCTGCTGCTCTCTCTCGTCAAAGTACGCATTTTATTTCTTCTCAATGTCTGTCCTGTCGAGTGGCGTTCAGTGGCGACGTGTCGTGTCGTGTCGTGTCGCGTCGCGTCGTATCGAGCTGACGCCTTCAAGTGGTTGACTTCATATTGTTGTTTTGTTGTTTTGTTGTTCTGTTGTTCTTTTTGCTGGTTATTTGTGTTTTTGGTTGTTGTTTGATTTAGTTGTTGCTTGCTTTGCCATTTGGTAACTGTTTAACCGTTGTGGAGTTGTGTGTGAAATTTACTATTAGCTCTTTTGTCTGTTATGTTTCATAATATTCAGTGGGGTAGGAAGTCATTAATTACCTGATCGGCATCAACGGTTGACTATACGCCATGGCTGAATAATACGCGCATTAAATCCAGGATGCTATAGTAGATTTGTTTCAAGATGCTTTCAAATGCAACACACCAACGTAATCATTAATGAGATGTCCTCTCTTGCTATATTAAATGGTGGCTAAGATTTTAAAAAAACTTTTTGTTAAAGTCGTTTGGCGATGAAGTGCTGTATGCATGTGACGTCAGATAGCACGTGATGATGATGATGTTTACAATTTTTATGATTATTTGTGTGTTATTTCATCACGGAACAATTGTTATTTGAAAAAGTTACACAGCCAGAATGTTTGCGTGAAGATGTTGGTAGTCGTTATTTATCAGCTATCATTCCATAAGCAGCTTAATTGGAGACGGTGTAGACGATGAAGTGATATTCTCTCACACTCTGGTGGAGTCATTGTAGTGTGGGGTGTGCTGGTGGTGGTGGTGGTGGTGGTGTGCATAGGTTGACGACGATGATG
>NW_008704501.1:1917212-1918572 GCF_000326865.2 Helobdella robusta | reverse complement strand
GAATGAATGAATGAATGAATGAATGAATGAATGAATGAATGAATGAATGAATGAATGAATGAATGAATGAATGAATGAATGAATGAATGAATGAATGAATGAATGAATGAATGAATGAATGAATGAATGAATGAATGAAGGAATGAACGAATGAACGAACGAACGAATGAACGAACGAACGAACGAACGAACGAACGAATGAATGAAATATGGCGAAAACGATGTGAAATATAACAAAAAGTTATAATTCCTTCGGTTTTATTACATATCTCATAGATTATAATTGAATTTGTTGTACATTTTTGTACTTCTTAGATAAATATGAAAAATTTGTTTTAATTTATTTAATTTTGTTGTCATTCCGACTCTGATACATTAGAGTGAATGCGTCTTCGTTATCTTTAATCTGTAAACTACGGAAACGAACTTTAGTCTAAAGTAGTCGTTGTCTTTTACACGGGTGGTAACAACAAGCCAGTTACAACAGGCATTGTATGTAAAAAAAATTTGCTGTTGTTGTTGCTGTTGTTGTTGCTGCTGCTGCTACTGTTGTTGCTGCTGCTGTTGTTGCTGCTGCTGTTGTTGCTGCTGTTGTTGTTGTAACTTTTGTATGTTTTAAAATGTTATGATAGCAAAAGATGCGATTTCACAACAATGTTTATTCATCATAAAATATAAAACATCCAAAGTTTTTGGTATGACAAACTTGAAGTATATTCTGAAAAATTTTATAAATTTGGGTGCATTTTTTTAATCTGTAGCTCTGGGATGACGTCTTTTTTCTTAGGAATTTTTTGAGCTCATGTGCAGTTTTCGGTATGTGTTGACAATTTTGATGATGTTGTTGTTGATGTTGCAAATGTTTTTGTGGACGATGTTGCTGTTGTTGATAGTGTTGATGTTATGATTGTTGTTGTGAGTTGCTGTTCAAGTTATTTCAGACGTTGTAAATGTTGTTGCGGACATTGTTGTGGATGTCTTTTTGGATGATGCTTTATGTTACTGGCTTTGTAAAACATTTTTATTTTCTTTGAACTGTAGCGCTATGACTGCTGAATATAAGGAAGTTTGTGTTTGTTGATAAGAATGATTTACTGCTCGATGTCTTATTTACTGTCATTCATTGATTTTTTTGTTCTATGTAATATTTTACATTTGTGTTGATATTACTGCTGATGTCATTAGTGATGTCCAATTCAAGTTGTGACTATTGATGCAATAGTTGCTGTCAATGTTGATGTTACCGAAGATATTTATGTTGTTAAAGTTGATGTAATTGATGCAATTAATAATGGGAATGTAGATGACAAAGTTGAAACTGATGTTTTTGTATGGTTGATGCTGTTGTGAGCGAGGATGC
>NW_008704501.1:1801464-1916601 GCF_000326865.2 Helobdella robusta | reverse complement strand
GAAGAAAATGATGAGTATGGAGAAAAATGGCCATGCCATCTAGCCTGCCATCATCGCAATTGTCATCGAAGGCGTGTCTCAGAAAACTGTGAAGAGAACACAAATCAGAACACCGATGCAAAATGTCAACAGCAGCCACTTCATCATCCACAGCAACAACAACTTCATCATCCACATCAACAACAACTTCATCATACACAGCAACAACAACTTCATCATCTACAGCAACAACAATTTCTTTCGCAACAGCAACAACAGCAGCAGCAACATAAAACAAGCCAACATTACAAACTTCTGCCTAAACAACAACAACCGAACCAGCAACAACAACATCACCAGCAACAACAGCCACAGCAACAATCACAACACCAGCGACAATATTCTAATAATATTGGCCGTCAGAAAATTAATAACGCGAGGAATTTTCGAGTCAAAGAATTTATGAAAGCAAACACACATCCTAGCATTAACATGTATAAAGATAACAACAACATGAATCACAACAACAACAACAGCAGCAACAACAACAACAACAAAATGGAAAGAACAAGTTTGAATAATCAAAACAGGCACGTTCAACTGTTTTTAAACTCAACAAATAAGAAAGTCTCAGACCAAGCCAATATAGCCAAGCATGAACGCTATCCAGACGATTACATTAACAACAAAAACTACGTTATCAAAAACATCGCTCACAGAACAATCAATCGTGACAACGACATTAACAACATTAACGTGAAATATCGCCACTCCAAAAACTCGAGTAACATTAATGTTACAACAAACACTGAAACGCTTGTCAAACATTTTCACACGAAACGACACTACAATAACCACAACAACAACCACAACAACAACCACAACAACATCAGTAATTTCAACATTAACGATCAATTCAACAGATACACAAACGTCAATCATACGATCAACAACAGTGTTAATAACAACTTGAAACGTACCAACAACAACAAACATATCATTCACAGCAACAACCACAAACACATCAGTCACAACGACAACTCCAAACACCTCAGCCACAACAGCCACAACCACGCCAGCGACAACCACAACACAATTTGGTCGGACGAAGAAACATCGCTTTACAGGCATCGGCAGTTGAGTAGCGTACGCATGGTAGAAGGCAAACCGGGTGAACTCATCTGTGTGGTTTTTAGTGGCTACCCCGTTCCACAAATCCATGTTAGTCATTTCTTCATTCATTCATTTATTTTTTTTATCGTTTCATTCAACTACTCATTCATTCATTAATTCGTTCGTTCGTTCGTTCGTTCGTTCGTTCGTTCGTTCGTTCGTTTGTTTGTTTGTTTGTTCATTCATTATTCACTCACTCACTCACTCACTCACTCATTCATTCATTCATTCATTCATTCATTCATTCATTCATTCATTCATTCATTCATTCATTCATTCATTCATTCATTCATTCATTCATTCATTCATTCATTCATTCATTCATTCATTCATTCATTCATTCATTCATTCATTCATTCATTCATTCATTCATTCATTCATTCATTCATTCATTCATTCATTCATTCCTCAACATATCCATTTGTTTGTTTGTGGGACAGGGATATGATGTATTGATATTATGATATGATGTGATGTTATACAATGTGATGTTGTGCTATATGATGCTACAAAACGTGACGTGATGTGATGTGATGGGATTTGAAGTTATTTGATATGTTGTTCAGCACATTTGCTTCTTTATATCGATCTTGCTTGGACATTTTGTTGTTGCTGAAGTTGCTTACAAATTTGTTGAGTTGTTTTGTTGTAATTTTGAGATTTTTTGAATGTTTGGATGTTGTTTCTAGAGTTTGCTAGTTTTAAACTCTTAAAATTTTGAAAATAATGATCGTAATTTTGTTGTTTGTTTGCCATTAATTTGGTCGAAATTTTAATGGACCAGCCCGTAAAATCGCTTCAAATAAGAATTGATGGTTTTAGGTCATTTATTTACGGTTGCATAAGTAAATGTTGCTATTGTGAGTACTTAGAATGTTAATGTTGGCACAAAATATCATTAATAATTATAATAGATGGATAGTGACAAAGTGCAATTATTTTTGACTTCTGCCACAACTTGTTTCGCTTGACCCAAAGGCCCTACTACAAATTATAGTTTTATAGTTTTCGATTGTTAAAATAAATGTTGAGTGGTGGAAGTAAAAGCTCCTGGCCCGCTCTTTTGATGAAGCACACAAAACACTTGCCAAACATTTCAAAATAAATATAATTAAGTGACGTCTTACGATTGTGTTTACCAAGACTCTAATATTCAAGAATTTATATCTAGTTGAGGTATTAATTCTTGAGATGCAGTTTTAATTTTGTTCTGATCAAACTTATATGAATGCAGCAACCATTATTTTTGTTTCTCCATTTAGAAGTATATATACCAAACTTTTTTCTGCTCTAAAAACTTAAAAATCTGAAATTACGTCACGTATTAGTGTGAGATTGCCCTGCCGGTTGAATGTCCGCTGCTACTTTGTTGAAGAATTGGGATGGATCTCGGATTTTTCTGACGGAGTGATCCGGCACCATCCGAAGATGACAATTTTCTGCTTGCAAGACGTCACAAACCGTAAAGTGGCAGAAGGAAGTTTTCACTGGCGATTCAAAAAGAGGAAAATTGATAACGCGTTCACCTACACCAAAATGGTTAAATAAAATGATAAAATTCACTTCTACCGGAATAAAGGATAGATTTCTTGGGAATCTTAAGAAAAATTTAAGTGGCTGGGCTTTAATTTTTTGATTAACAAACTTTTTATAAAGAAGAATAATGAAATTTCTTTTTTAACAGAAATTAAAAAATTGAAATATCAGCTTGAAAAGATTGAACTAATTGCTGATAAATCTAATAAAAAGGATTCCATATTTGTATGTTATCGGTTGGCACGGATAGAAGAGTAATAGTTTTTGCTCTTTAAAAAATCAAAATCTGACAAACGCAGAATATGCAAGGCAAAATTATCAAATGCAAGAAATACATAGAGTAAAAAAGATTAAGATTTTATTCAATTAATGTATATAGAGAGCATGTTGTATTGGTATGGTAGGCAACAACACTACAACGTATCTTTACCAAAATCAGTCTAACATTTTAAAAGCATTAGAAACAATATGAAAATCAAAACCTCAAGTATCTTTAATAAAGGTAAAAGCTGTTCAATCAATCATACTTGGACAAGAAAAAAAAATATATGCGTGTATATATTTACGATCATGAACATTTGCGAGTTTCGGTGAAATTATAATTGTGATGAATGTGATATGCTGTCAGATATGACAGACGCATAATGAACGTACGACGATGACTGTCTGAGAGTGATTGCTTGCTACCAGCCTGCCACAACCGTTCAATCAAAGTAGCCATTTCATTTTTTACCATTCACTCGTCTAATGAGTTATTATTGTTAACGGATTCATCTACTGACTCGTTGAAACTTTATTATCGTTCATAATCAAGAAATATCTACCAAGCTCTACCATTAAAAGTTATCAAAATCATCATGATGGCCGACATTCATCTTCATCATCTTCATCATTATCACAATTATCATTATCGCAATCATCATAAACATAATCATCATTATCATCGTCATCATCAACGTCATCATCATCACCATCATCATCACATCTAATGGCTTCAAACCCACGAACACTATTCCATCAACAAATGTGACAATTTAGCCGGCAAAAAATTAAAAGCTTTTACCCAAGTGTGGCCCAAACATAAAAAGAAACAAAAACAACATCAAAAAAAAACAACGTCACACAAAAACATCACACAGAATTTAAAAAATTAAAAATAATTAAATTAAAAATAATGGAATGTAGTAAAAAAGTCCAAGTAGGCAGCATTTGCAGGCGTTCAATTATTTTCCAATTTGCAAAAAGTTTTGTTTCGGCGAATAAAAGTTGCTTTCACAGTCGATTTGCTGTCAAATCAATCTCACTGAGACGAAAAACTGGAACAATAAAAAAGTACGTACGTTACTTCTCAATTTATATTTTTAAACTTCTACCGCATAATAAAAAACATATTTCTAGATAAAAAAATTTTACTGTATACAATAACAAAATCTTTGGAAAAATATTTTTTCAGTTTGCATGAATTGTTTTTGTCATTTTAGAAAGCAATTCACGCAACATAATAATTTTGTCGTTAAAAATTTTTTCTCTAAAAAATATTTAAACACAGAAATTAAACCAGCTGAGAAAATTTTTCACTTTTTATTTTTGTTTGCCAGCAATTAAAAAAACATTTTTATTTCGAAACATTTTAAATTTGTACTTCGCACTATGCTGCCGAATGTTTACGCTCGAGCCACGCGCGATTCATAAAATTTTAATAATAAATGTCTACTTTAATTTTAACGCAATTTCTATTAAATTTGAATTTTATGTATAAATTATAAAATAATATCTTATAAAATTTTATTTTATTAAATCATAAATTTGAATTATCTTTTTATCATGTTAACAATTACAAACAAAAAAAATTGTTTGCTTCTTAATGGCAAGTTTACATAGATACATTAAATTAATTTAAGGTGTTTATGTAAGCTTATTACACCATACGGTCAAAAATATTAAAACATAAAATAATTCATTTAATTATTCATAAAAAGATATTAATTACGATAAATAGTATGAGTGAAATTAGAGCATTATGCGCGTTACAAGTGGCAGACGACGAACATAAAAAATAACAAGAAAGGGTAGAGAGAAAAGTTTATTAGAGGTTAAGAAATGTGTGCGTGATGTAAGGAGCACTTTGCCAAATTTTGCACGGTTGAGAGTGTTGTATATGCAACATCGTTAGGAGCCAAGCCAGCCAGCCAGCCAGCCAGCCAGCCTATGTAAGTTATGCGGGTGTCGGAAAACTAAGGAGCTTATTGTTGTATGATTATTATTATTCAAGATATTTTGCTAATTATATGCACTTTATTTTGTTATTCTCAGGCAGGTTTTTATCTTGATATTTTATACGTTGTGTCAAATAATTAAGTTTGAATTAATATTATTATTATTGTTGTCAAAATTATTATTGTTATCCATTATCCTAGTTTAAAATCGTTTAGCTGCGGGCCCATCCTGAAATGATCTACTAGCATTTCCAACACATCAACTGCTGCTTTAAGTAAGACAGGTATAACTCCGCAATAACATGATATGATATGATTTCTGACAAGACATTAAACATTGGTCACATCCTTTCTAATAAACTCTGGCCTTTGACAAACGCCGATCTCATCTTCGATTATCAGTACCAAATCATTCGTATGAACAACTGCAACTCTTTATTCTGTGCTCACCGCTCTGTAACTACCTCTATTTCAGACATTTTTTCTTAATTCTTTGTAAAATTTTCTAACCTCTTTTTTGATAACACCCGCTGTTACTAACTTTTCTTCTTTGTTCTTATTGCACTTTCTAGCTCATTTTCATACCATCATGTTTTTATGTCCAGCTCAGCCAGGAAGCCAGCTCACTCAATACACATCCACGGCCATTGTCACAGACGAGTGTCTTAAATAAGTTTAAATAAGTTAACTTATTATTCGTTCCACGTTTCTTTCCATGACTCATTTATATATGATTTTATACAAAAATCCATTTCAGTTTCAAAACTATATCTTTACTATTTTTATAATTTTTATTATTATTATCATAACTTAAAAATATTTAGATAAATATTTGTCTCTATGTAGATTTTTTGAAACCTTTTCATTAATGTTATATTTTCATTATTTTTTAGTTTAATTTCTAAAATAGTACTTTTTCATATACATTACATTTGTCTAATCTAGCAAAAGTATCAAAATCACCGTCAACAAATCAGCAAAGAAATAATAATTTCAAAAATGCACAACCTTGGCAGGCATTTTATTGTAAGTCTCTTTTGCTCTTTCCGCGTTCACACTGTCCGATTGTCCATGTCGATGCTGGCAGGCAGACACTTTATGTTTATGCCTTGTTAATCTGACCAATAACATTTCAGGATGACCATTGTTAAGAGTGCTGGCCAGTTTCCACTCGTTCGTCGGTGATTACATTCTACGCTCACGTAACACGAACAGTAACTTTTGACAATTAACAGATGACTAAATTCTGCATTTTATGTTCGAAGATACTTGACAATCTTAGTGAAATATTATTTTTTGAAACATAAAAATTGTTAAATAAATAAATAAAACAAGTTGTCGTGCTATTGAAAAAAATGAAATTTTAAAAAATCAATGCTGAATCATTTAAAATTTTGGTACAAATTTTTAACGTAATAACTTCATCGGCATAACATTCCAATTTCTGCTTAGTGATGTTGCTAGTCGCAAGAAACAGGGCCATTCTGAGAAATTGTTTCAGTTGGCTACAAGACAGGTAAAATCTTCCAAACAGATTACCATTCAAGTGAAATTATTTATGCCCCGTCTGTTATTGCAAGTTCGACCAGTTAACATCTACTCTTTTGACTGCAAAATAATATTTCCTGTTAGGCCTACTTATTAGCAATGTGACAAGATATATTGCAACTAGAACAATAAATTATTTGAAATTGATAAACGTCAAAATACTGTACTGATATTCTGCTCTTAAAAAGTGTGTGAATAAAGTTTGACCTGACGACTTCCAGCCATCACAAGATTTCCCCTGTCGAACCAACCATGGACAAGTGTGTGTGTGTGTGTGTGTGCGTGCGTGCGTGTGTTACTCGCAGTTAGTGTGCATTAATAAAAAGACGTTTGAAGAAACCTTTAGTTAGTTACAGGTTGAAATCGCGTATCCAAATGTTGTTTATGTAGAACTAGTTGTGTGCTTTTCAAATGTAAATTTATTAACGGTTTTGAAACCTTTTTAAGTAAAAAATATTTATTTGATGACACCTTTTTATTTATGTGCGTTCCCGGCTTAATGGTTCTGGCGGAGTTATAATTTAGGTGTCTGAGAAAAAAAAATGTGTGTAATTTTTAAAACAAAGCTGTCAAGTTGGCCTAGACGGTAGAAGTGCCATATTTTGAGTCACTTTGTAAAATGCACTGGTTCAAACGCATGAATAATTTCATAATGATTTCAACAAATGATGCTGTGTTTCACAGGAATGCACACGTGTGTTTTGTATTTGTTTGTGGAAGGCACACTTGTGATTTGTATTTGTGATACGTTCATTATATTTGTGTCTTTGCATTCCCAAACAGTCTTATAAGTAGCTTCATTATGGGTGTTTCTGTTTATAAAACTGAAATGCTTGTATAAAAATTGGCGGAAATATCAGAATTACTTACTTTGATTCATTGGGGTATAAAATTAAAATATTTTAACGATGTTAATTTTGTTTAGATAACAAAACAAATCATGTTAGGCATTTTGCATTACAATCAATATAAATAATGAGTAGCGAAGAAATTGCTCTTCATTGGCAGGCCGGATTTCGGTTAATTTAGCTTGACAGTGCAAAATCCCCTACAATATTTTATCGGTCGACAAAAACAACATGCAATGAATTGTGAATAAGATCAGGCGGTAAGATGTTTCAATAGTACCGTGTCTTGCGTCTTTATAGCACGCCAACCTGGTTCGGTTGCTGTCCGCGCAAAATTCTAAGACTTACACTACATCTACGTGTTTTACGAATGTTTTTGTACAAATGTTTATAAAATAAAAAGTAAGCCTATGAAAGGACAAATATACCCGTACGAATGTATGTAGATTGTAGATTGTGATGAGACTGCTATTCTCATTTAAAGCTTTCAAAATAAATTCAATTCAGCGTTGACCTACCTTTACATTTATTTATATTGAAGCAAAGAAATGTTTATTCATAAAAAATATAAGAAACAAAATATCTGGAAATGTTTGACAACCAAGCTTTTCAAATGAACTCCGGCAAGAAATTATAAATGTTGAAAACAGTGCTCTGTCCCAATGCTTCTGATACCTTGAGTTCTAATGGATTACTTAAAATTAAATTTTGAAAGAAATGTAAAAATTATTTTTCCTAAACGTGAAACTGATTCTGAAAAATGTTTGTGGGCCGCATGAAAGGGGCTGCCCCGTCCTTCGTGCCGCAATTTACCCAACCGATCTAAAGTATGAATTGGGTTGTTCGTTCATTCACTTGCAAATGCATTCATTATTTTTGATTTATACTGGTACATATTGTCAGAAGTGAATTAATTTATTCGTATTTGATTGCCGTAGGTTCGTTTGTGTAATGCGATTTGGTTGTACGATATGAAGTTGTTGTGTCAACTCGGCTGGCGCCTGGAATGGATGTGCCGCACAGTTGTGTGTCTGTCTGTATAACCAAGTTAACACGTAGCCTTTATAACGGTGTTTGTTTGCTTTAAAATAATTATCATTAATTTTTTTCTCCAAAGGTTTTCCTTGGCAACGACGAAATAACGAAAAACTTTTCTGTCAGTTCAAGCTTAGTACTCCTAGGAGAGAAAGGCATGAAGTCCGTGACGTACAAAACTGAGAGGTCGGTAGGCAAGTTGGCATTGCATTTCTGTATTTTAAATTAAATTTTTACTTGCAACAATTAAAATTTGTGTTCAAACACGTCCAAATAAGTGAAAAAGTACGCAAATCTTGAATTGACCAATTCATAATTAAAATGTCGATTGATCTAAATAATAATAAATATCAAACAACAGTGTTTGCAAAAACTTTCAAGTTGACAACTCGCACGACGATTCACGCATAAAATGCAAGGCAACTATGGTAATCTTTCCTTCGTCGTCGTCACCATCATCAACATCCACGCTGTCATCATCAACATCATCGTCCTCCTCCTCCTTCTCCTCCTCATCATCATCGTTATCTTCGCTATCTTCACCCTATTTCTCCCTATCATCAACTAATTCGAAAAACAATTCTCATAATGCGCTTTCAGAAGAGAAAATAACGGGTATTAATCACTTTCCTCGTAAACAATCGAAACCAAAATTACCCCAGCAAGAACACAGACAACAACACAAACAACAGCACAAACATTATGAACTTCCACAAAACGAACAACAACAACCACAACACGAACAACAACATGAAAACATACAGCAACAAAGTTTTTTTCACCACCATCGCCATCATCATCCTACGTACATGGAGAACATAGCTCTCTTGGATGTGCAGTGTAGGTTTTTTTAATGTTATTTTATTTCATTTAGGGAAAGTGTACTTTCATTACGCTGTTTGACACGAACGTTTAATTTAACTTTTGAAAAAAAAAATATTTAAAAAGCACTAAAAAAAATAGGACCGTACATCAGAAAAAAATAGAGAAATAATAAACCACATGCCTTCTTGTTACTGATTTCTACACTTTCGTCTAATTTAACACCACATTTCCTGAGCCCAACAGGTGCGTGCGTTATTTGTGATGCAAAAAAATTCACTCCTCGGCTTTTCGCTAATTTAATTTTTAACCCAACCTATTTTATTTTTTAAATGAACGTAACATTCAGCTAGATAATCACGCTCTATTAAAAATTTTAGTATTTTACTGCTCTGTTTGTTGGTGAGGCACTTACTGCGTCATAATATTCGTCGAGATAGGTCGCATTTTTTCAATGAGTTTTAGTCGAAAATTTTTCGCGATTCCACGTCATCAAGGCATTATTTCTACATTGTTAAATTTTTCATTTTCATTTTGTTCTAACTGAAAACCCCAACTATCGTTCAGTTCGCGCTCGTACACGGCTCAATGGGTTGTTAGGTAGAGACATGATTTCTTACTTTGAGGTGTTACTTAACGACCATGTTCAAGCTACAACTTCTTTGGTATCATTTGAAACTAACATTTAAAAATAAGATTTTTTATTATTATAATAATAATTATTTTTAACTCGACTCTGGCAAATGAAAATTACAAACTATTGCCTGACATACACTCATTTAAAAGCACCGCGGTAAAAATTTTAAGTTTTAGATTGTGTTATTCTGTCTACTTTATAAATTAAAATGTAGTCAATGACGTCCACAATTTGTGGTTGGACAGTTAATCCACCAAAAATTCATTCCTCGGTACTTTGTGCTTTTAAAATAAACCGAGCATTTTTTAAGCTCTCATTTTTGTCACGGTTGAATTATGTTATTTGAATTTGTATTCTTGAAAAACATTCCTAATTGCTGTTAATTACGCATAAATTTGAAATTTTTAGTAAACGAATGCACACAATTATGATACAAATTGCGGTTTTAAAACTCTTTTTTAATACTTTTATTTTTAAAATATCATTTTGGAGTTTTTCTGATTCTGACTTGGAGATTAGAGCCGGTGCACATAATTTTGATGAAATATTTTTGGATAAAACTTTATTATTAAATTACAAAAAAAATATGAATTAAAATTTTACACTATATAAATTTTTATTGAATTAAATTTAGAATTTTTGACAAGATTTTGAATTTATAAAATAGATTACTATTAACGTTTCAGTACATGTATACAACATCTGAAAAAACTCCTGAGTTTTTGTACAACTTAAATTTTAATAATTCACGTCAAAAAAAACTGAGTCATATGTTGAGAATTTTTTTTAGCTAGACTGATCTAAATGTCAAATTTTTATCAAAATTTTCTTTGGAAAGTTTGCAGTCCAAAGCCTCCAACCTTGGCTACGCTTCTAACTTAATCTCGCCTCTGGCTAAATTATTCCATTGCGAATGAGATTAAAATAATCTTCTTAAACACAAATTCAGATCCTCCAAAATTGTTTTTATGTCCCAGCACTATCTACCTCAGCCCAAATGAACAAAGTGCCAATATAACTTGCAACATTAACAGCAAACCGCCTCCTTCAACCGTCACGTGGATCTTGGATGAGTCCACTAATTTAACTTTGGGCGGTGGTCAGGTTGTTGATAACTGTTGGACGGTCATCATGGTTTGTTTCTGTCATTAAAGATTTTTCACTTCTATCGGTGCCAACTTTAATTTTATGTCTCATTTTTAAACGCAATTTAGCTATTATTATGTTTTTTAACCTAATATTTTTGTTCAATTGATACATTGGTACATATACATATACATGCCCCTAACTGCATTCAATGTTTGGTTAGAATATTGTTTATGTATATACCCATATTCGTTTTGTTGAACAATTTATTTTTATTTAATTTTTCTAGGAAAAGCCTAACGGAGTAACAGAAATTCAATTAAACATCAACCACGTAAATAACAGTACGTTCAAAAAATACAAATTGATCACTGAGAATTCCATAGGCCAGTCATCAATCACGGTTGAATTAAAATTAAGTTAGTGTCGACTGCACAAATTAATTGACCCCTGTTCATTAATTTACTACATCGCTCAGCAAATTATCCATTCCAATTTTTTTCAAAGATAAATGACATTTTAACGTAAATAATTGAATTCGAAAAATATGCAAATTAAAATGTATTGTAAATTTTCACTTACCAGGGCCTCCAAAACCCTTACACTCCCCACGCTTTGCCTTCTCTCTTGACGACCCCTTCTCAAGTGCCAACCAATCAGACATTCATCTCGGAGAAACAAGCCAATTAGAGCGAAGCCATTTATATCAAATAAAAAACTTACCGACCAATCGGCGCACATTTTCTACTTCTCTGCTAAACAGGTCAACCAATAGCAAACGGTTTTTAATACCATCATCGTCGACGTCATTATTAAAGTTGAAAGCAAACAGTTGTTCTTTTTTGTATGTCGTGGTTGTTTTTATTGTTGCATTGGACTAGTGTGATTAAACATTAAACTTGAATTAATTTTTCATTTAGTTTTGTGTTGTTTACATTTTGAAAATTTAATTTTTTGTGAAAAAATGCTGAAACTTTAAATTGC
The DNA here is from genome assembly GCF_000326865.2 of Helobdella robusta. Classification (NCBI taxonomy): domain Eukaryota; kingdom Metazoa; phylum Annelida; class Clitellata; order Rhynchobdellida; family Glossiphoniidae; genus Helobdella; species Helobdella robusta. The sequence continues at coordinate 1,904,737 of NW_008704501.1, read as the reverse complement.
GCTTTGTATGTTTTATGATAAATTATAAAGTTTTAAAAATAGCACGCACATATTAAACGTAGCAGGACAAGAATAAACAAAATGTCACGTAACACACAGGAGCATAAGCCGTGGATCATAGTGAGTCCTACATGCTTGAGAAAGAGTATTCATAAGAGTTTTTGCTGATCTTTGCGATAGGAAATAAATGTTATGATTAATAAAGTTAAGTTGTTAAGTAGCTATCAATCATTAACCTGAAGTTCGTTCTCTCACGATTCAGAGTAAAATGTTTGCATGGCTGTTTCCTTCCGCTTCGTATCATTATTTACACTTTTCTTGTTTTTTATCCCAATCTATACATCAATTTTTTCTTTCTTTTACTTTTCTTATTCATGTCATGATTAAGATGTACGATTTTATTTGTTGCAGCAACATAAACAACATTCTTTCACACCAGAAGCACACAAGCCACGATCCGCAAAGGACTCCAGAGATTCAACTGAGACCAGTAGATTTATTTGCTCGTCTTACAGCAACCCAGAATTTTGATTATAGTAAATAATTTCTGCAAAAAATGAAGTGCTACACATCGACAAAAACAGACATTGATAAATTTTTATATTTATAAACAGTTTCTTCAATTAAATAGGACTATCCAATATTCTTGGAGACGGGGAGGGTTCAAACAAAATAATTTGACCTCCTCATTCAAATCAGTTTTAAATTTAGTTTGCTTGCATGCAATAACTGAAAAAAGTATTTTATCTTAAATAAAAATTTAAATATGAAAATAAATATTATAATAATAATAATAAATATAAAAACAGTAGCTAAAATAAATTTTTTATTTTATGTAAAAATTTAATTGCCCACATGAATGAAACAAGTGTGAACGAACGGAACCAAACAAAACGCTGCTGTGTAAACAAAGTTTCAAAATGAACAATGGACCATGAGCCGCAGCTACAAAAATTACAGTATTGTAGTTGCAATAATGATTTAAATTTTCATACATATTAATTTTTCCATAATAAGAAATAATGCGATCGTTTATTAAGTTATGTAAGCAATTAAGAAAAAGCTATTTAGGCTGCATGGGTTGGAAGCAAATACTTTGAATTATCAAAAAAATACATAAATGATTAACAGACCGAACTGCAGTGCAAACAAAATTAAATTTAAAACTTTCTGTAAAGAACGTGAAATGGCAATGTTTGGCGTCAGAGTTGCAACGTTCAGCCAGCAACAATCTCGATACGAGTCACACGGTGGGCGGGTGCACTCACAATGCATGCATGCACTCACAATGCATGGATTTAATGGCAATTTCACAACGTCCATCAGTGATTTGCTTATCAACATCACTTGCAGTCTCAAATATGGCTCTTAACCGTCGCTTGCAGTTCTACCCATCTATAACATGGTTATTGTGCCATCTTATGTTCAGCAATTAGTTTTGCTCAGTAATTAAATGATATAATAAAAACACAAATTAAATTAATTTATTTATTATCAATATTTTATATGTGTGTGGGTTTGTTTATGTTGTGTGTGTGTGTGTTGTATGTGTGTGGTGTGTGTGGTGTGTGTGTAAAATTTAAAATTTGTTACCACGTCAAAGATTCAGCAGAGGACATGAATATGAACACCTTGGCAATCTATCTTTGCAAACTTCATGCGACGCACATCATGGCGAGGCGTGTGCTGCATGCATGGTCTCATTGCGGACATGGTCTCATTGCAGGCATAGTCTCATTGCTGACGCGGTCTCATCGCAGACATGGTCTCATTGCAGACATGGATATGATATCATTGCAGACGATGTGCGTACATGTCATTGCAGACATGAGAAGCAAACACGGAAGTGTGTACATGTGGAAATGTTTGTGTTTCTTTTTTTGTTTGTTCTCTATTTTCACCTCCCTTATTTCATATCAAGCATTTTTCGTGCATCCAATCATATCTATCTATTAATGTCCATCAAACCAAATGTAATTTCTGAAATTTAAAATTATTCTTTATTTTGTTTAGTCAATTTTTTAGCAAAGCGATCAATTTGGACATTAATAAATGTCGGTTAAATTTGCACTAGCTATTTCAGCGAGGTGTCGGATGCTATATTTTGTTTAATGGAAGTCTTGCTGTCAACAACATAGAAGAAACGATTGATTTGATCCCAATGTTCTATTCATCATTAATTCAAACATCACTGATGATGTTGATGATTTAAAACACGTACACACACGTGCACACGCACACGCGCACGCACACACGATTGCGCATGTAAACAAACGTGCTTTGCGGACTGCTATCAGTTGATTACTTTTTTAAATACGGTCTTTAGTGCATGATGAATCAAATTGCTTATTTCACGTACGTAAATAATTCTCCCCATCTTCATCATCATCATCTTCTTCTTTTTCTTCTTCATTAATCATACCTCACCGCTATAATTCACTGTTGTTGTTAAAACCGTCTTGGTCTTCGTGATCAAAGTTGATGGTTTCTTTTTACCTTCCGTATTTTCGTCGTCACTGTATACATCATCAATATTATCCACATTAACATCTTCAATATGGTCATATCTTCAACAACAATATAATCTTCATCATCAACAACACCATCTTTATCATCATTAACAACAACAACAGTATCAAAGCCATCATTATCACGAACGGATCTTGACAATTTTGACTGGAGGGCCAAAATTTGACGATGGGAGGCCAAAAACTATAAATATTTTTTATGACAAGGCCTAAATAGATGAAAACATTTTTCCCTATCGCAAAAATTTTCAGTTTTCTTATTTAAAGCGATGTTTACGTGTATAAAGACTGCATTTAAATGTAAACGATGTAGTTAAATATGTTGGATACTTTTTCAAAAAATTACACAACCCGACCACTCCTTTAAACCGACACTAACCAACATCATCTTCTTCATTATCATAGTCATCGTTCTGTGGAAAAAAAATTGTATCCTTCTGTAATCAATTTAACTATTTACTCAATTGTTGACAAATTATTTAAAATACGTAAAACAAATGGAGAAGATTTTTAGAAGGCAAAGTTATAATGATTACAAGACATCATTAGATAGGTAAGTACTTGAAATAATATCAGAAATTGTTCATTGCATAAAAACGAATTCTCACATGTCATGATTTCTAATTGAATGACGCTGAATATTAAACATCAAAACAATCTCGAATGGACTTTAGATGATAACTTTTCTTACTTGAAAATGTTATTTCATTGTGAATTACTCTTAGTTGCGAACAAGTCTCATCATCATCATTTGAGTTTTTTGATTAAAAAAAAGTTGAGATTTTCACAAACAGAGCAGCGCACTATTATGTAAGAAATATGTGGAAGGCAATGATTCTGCACTCAAGTACTTCGCCTTGTGGCATTCAACCACCTTCAATCTCATTTCTAGTGCCATCTCATTCGTCTATCAACCAACATCATCCGCCTGCTTTCCACCTCTACATTCCATCTCAGCAATGAGAAAAAGTGACACATGAAAACACACACTGATAATCTTAATCACTCACACACACACCACACACACCACACCACACCACACACACACAAACTACACACACAAATTTTATTATACAAAGTATAATTTCTTTGTTGATTAATTTGCTTTTAATACAACTTCTACTACTCAAAACCATTGCTCCGTTTTTATTTTTTAACATTAGTTTTGTAATGAAATAATTTATTTCAGCGTTTTGTTTTAGATGGTAACAATAAAAAAATAATAAAAGCTTTCAAATCGTATAAACCACACTGATGACGGTTGGTAGCCGGCAATTCAACATTCGTCAGTGAAATATTCATCTAATCATTATTAAAACAAAATACTATTAAAACTTTATTACATAATTACACTTCTTTTTATTTCGATTGAGAATAAATTGAAATTTTTATAACTTATAAAATTTTTAAACCTATGCATAACATAACTTTAAAATTGAACACCAAGGAAAATAATGAACAGAGCATAACAAAAGTTGATAGCTTTAAACTTCAGAGTGTATGCATCGACAATAAACTTAACTTTAATGATCACATCGAACTAATTTTAACAAAAATTAATATAATTTTTGGCATAATGATAAGAATTAAAAATTTTTTAAATAATAATACTAAAATACTACTTTACGAATCATTAATTTTTAGTCATTTTTACTATGGTAACCTAATATGGGGTAATACAAACATTTCAACACTTAACAAATTATTTAGCGCACAAAAAAAGATAATTAATTTTCTATTTAAAATCGATTATAATCACTCCGATTACAATATATTTAATAATAATAATATTTTATCAATTTTTGAAATAAATTCCTATAAATCATATTTATTAACATTTAAAATTATCAACAATATAACATCTACAACTGATATAATGTTAATTAATACGATTAAATTTATAGCTAACCCCAGGATTGACAGAAATAACCATACTAATATAATTAAGCCATTAATGAATTTAAATAAAATAACATCCAGGAACTTTTGTTATTATGCACCTTATAAATGGAATAATCTGCCACAATATTTAAGATCAATTAATAATCTAACAGAATTTAAAAAGTTGAGAACATTTTTGAATTGTTTAAGTTAAATGTATTAATATTTTATTCTTAATTTTATTCATTTTTTAAGTTTAAATGTATCGATGTTTTATTTCTAAGTTTATTCATGAAAATTTAAGAACATGTAAGAATTTAAAAGACATTTATTTACTCATTTATGTTATTGTGTTTTTTTTTTATTTTTTTTGATTACTTACTATGTTATTTCTTGTTTTATGGGAGTCAACCCTAGATAAGCATTTATTGCCAGGCTGACTTTTTCACTTTTTTGTGAATAAATGGAATTAAAAAAAAACTCTAATATAGCTCTTCCCTTGAAATGGTTTTAGAAAATAAGGAAAAGATTTTAAGTGTTTGGGAGACTTTTCAATATTCAGTTGGTTTGAATTGCTGTTGGAGCAACTGATTTTGCTCATACGCAACTTCCGATCATTTTATAATTTAAAAAATTTTAATATTTTTGCGATAAACGGTTACAAATTTTGCAATATAGAAAAAAAGTTTTTAATTTGAAATATTTCCACATTATATCGGCAATTAATTATTGTAAAAAATTCGTAAAAAAAATAATATTTTGTAGCCAAGCCATTTTCGGAACTCGTCAAATATAAAAACAGTTTTTATTTCTTTCCACAAAAACTCAAGCGTGGGAATTTGTAAAAAAAACTGTTGGAGGCATAAATCGGAAGTGAGAACTGAGACTGCACACACGCACGCAGCATGCAAATTAATTTTTTTTTCTGATTTATAACTTCATTGCATGAAAACGCAGCGTCGTGAAGCCACATAAACTTCCACAACTTCCTCATCAAGCCAAAAAGCGTCCACAGAAATTTATAAATACAAATTATTGTGTACTTCTAATTTTTCAGAAAAAAATGTCCTTAAAACACCAACAACATAATTTGATCACTATTAAAACTGGATCAAAATTATTTAATTAATAATATCAGCAAATAAGTCAAAATTTAATTTAAGAATATTTATCTCATCAAATTAAACAAACAGAATAAATAAATGTAATGAAATGATGTGGAAGAGCAATAATTGTTTATAACAGGCTGCCACAAAAGAATTTATCAACCTCAAATTTAAAAAATATGATTGATCACATCGTTAAAACAACTTCAAAATTATATTTTATGATATTATTTCTATTTTTTAAATATACATTCAACTACATCTACAAAGGAATTAATCTGCACATGCAACAACCCATCAATTTTCGACCAATCAATTACCAACCAATCATCAACCAATCGCCAAACAATCAACCAGAAATAAACAACCAAAACAGCCGAATTTACAAATAAAAACACTCCAACAAGCATAGCGAGGTGTGTGAGAAAGACCTATAATTCTTAAAAAAAAGTTGAAACCCTGGACAAAGATAAAAAAGTTGAAACTCAGAACAGATAATATTTTAGGGCCACATAATTTGTTTTCTTTCCTGGATGACATTTTTTCGAGTGATGTTTTTTAGCGGGTGTCAACTGAAGTTTCTTCATATTTTTAACTCGTTCCTCAACTTTTTTACGGTTAATATTTGTAGAAAAAAGAATTTCTGTTTGAGTTACAAAATAGAAAAAATAATAAAAATTGAATAACTAAAGTCACGTTTCAGCTGGTTGAAGTGAGAACACTATTTAAATTGAACAAATCTGCATTTTATATCGAGATAATAAATGTTTTAGATGTATTGAGTTATTATGATTTTGCTGTTCTAAAATGGAATTCAAAATATTATTTTAAATTATTTTTTTATATTTTATTTTATATATAAACAAAAACATTTAAATTAGTTATAACAAACACCAAGCAAACTGTTTTTCATGGATTTGTGGAATTTTGGGTTCTAAGTGATTTAAAGTTATTCACAAAACCATTGAGTTGTTTACAGTAGATGTGAATATGGTTATTATATGGAAAAGATAAAAACAACAAAACAAACCATTTGTACCTTTAGAGCACTTAATGTAGAGTTTTCCTGTTAGCGAGCAAGATGCAAGTTGCAGATCTCTAGTGTTGCAGGTCTCAGTGTTGCAGGTCTCATGCTAGTGTTGCAGGTCTAATGCTTGTGTTGCAGGTCTAATGCTAGTGTTGCAGGTCTAATGCTAGTGTTGCAGGTCTCATGCAAGTGTTGCAGGTCTTATGCTAGTGTTGCATGCACGACTGACAACTTTCAGGTGACAAATTTTTTTCATACCGTAATGTTGGGAAATTTAAAAACGTCACCAAGGAAACATACGCAGTTTAAATCAAAAGTATAAGTCAAGTACAAGTACAAAAACCAAGCAAAACATGCCGATAAATCACTTTAGCATCAAACATTTGTTAGCCCAAAAAAATCTACACTAGCTCGGTGAAACGACATTAATAAATGAAAAAGTGGGAAACATTTTATTACATGAAGGACGTTTTCAAATGGTTTTGTTGCTGATGAAGAAACTTTCAGTTTAAATGAATTTAATTGAAAATTTAATTTATGTGTCAAAAATATCCGTTGTTCAAAAATATTAAAAAATAATTGAAAACAAATAAAAGTGTTTTTACTAATGGAAATGGAACTCAATTGAATAAACCTTCAATGACACATTCATGTAGCATGAATATTGATAGGATCAGCAGAGTAGTACGCCGTGCTGACATACGAAGAACGTTGAATATTTAATGATGGCGACTTACTGGCGATGTTCAAAGGCACACCTCATGCCATTAATAACGATGTAAAGGACCGCGACCGAATATCGGCTTGCTGTCTCATCCAAGTTCAAACGTTTTGAGTGAACGAGGAAAAGAAGATTTGGAAGTTGTCGTTCGTTGCTAGCTCTGCATTCATACCACCGATGACAATGGAAAATAATTAAAAGCCAACAATGACAAGTTCAACGTGCAAAAGGGAGCCAAATGATTAGCTACTACTACCATTTTATATGAAAAATGTTAATTAATCGTAACGGTTGACTTAATTAAACTTTCCATGCACTCACATGCACATACAATACTTTTTAAACTGCTTTCCTGAGAGACCACAAAACTGCCTTTGGATGCCTTCAACAACTACGCAATCATCTGATATTTAAATAGGTTTTATTCAGGGACGATTTTCTTGTGTACGTTGTTGATTCATTAAATTGTTTCTAAAATTCAGACTTTTTTAAATATTTAAAACCTTTGCCGACGAAATCAAATTCAAACTTATTTGTTCAAAAATACTGAAGCACAATAATGTTCAAATAGTAATCAAGTTAAACAATTCTACCCAGAAAATGTATTTGTTTATATACACATATTTATATAAAAACGAGATAATATTTTATATCTATATATATTTATATAAACATATTTATTTATATAAACGATTTATATTTATATAAGCGATACTTTCATACATGATTACATCAATGATTACCTTCTCGTGGCAACTCGGTTGTTCGAATGTACGACGTAATCAAACTTTACCGAACGTTTCGCACATCCTTTAACTGGTAGAAACAGTTATTTTTATTAAAGATTAATTTATATATATATATATATATATATATATATATATATATATATATATATATATATATATATATATATATATAATTATGTATTTGAATTGAAAATGTTAAAAAGTAATACCAAAACTTACAAAAAACAAAATAAATTTTTATTTCATCACAAATTCATAATTGATTCTAAAAATAGTTTTATGAGATCATCTCTTACCCTTGCACAAACATCTTATTTCTGGATAAGATTGTAAGAATGCATATATAGATCAGCCGTAGATAACAACATATATATGTATATACATATATATATATATATATATATATATATATATATATATATACATATAATAAAAACAAAATTTGTATCTGCAAATGGGTCGTTGCAATTGTGTTCATTACGATGTTAAATATTTCTGTGGCGGTTTAAATTACCTTGAAAATAATCATATTTTCTTGAAAGTTATAAAATATCATTCAGTTAAATACTTCAATCCAACACGAATTTCAACTCGATATTGAACTTTGGAGTGTATGAAGTTCGTAAACCTGCCTTAGATTTAAAAACATTGCAAACAACATTCACCAGCTAGCAGCACATTCAATGAGTTTATGTTGTGTGAAGTTCATTTCATTTGATAGGCAATAAATATCTACTTGTTCACATTTTAATAACTTTCTGTTTGAAGCTGTCTTTGGTTTAATTTTGCAATATTTCAGATGGTAGCTTTTTTATTATAATTTTGACTCTAGTGAACATTAACTATTTATTTCAAAATTATGTTAAGTTTACTACATGAATATTCAAGTTACTTATTTTATACTTATTAAAGCCAAATTTCGAATTTGATGTTAGGCTGAATAATACATTTTAAGCATTAAGTCTCAAAAAATCTTACGTAACTGAGCGTTAGTTATTTGAATAATTTTCAAAGTCGTTGTATGAAAAATCTAATGCCCTTCGTTTGTGCAGCACATAAATAAATGAAGAGGAGCTGTTTTTGTTAAAAATGTTAAATTCAAATGTCATTGCAAGAATAAAGGATGATAGTTAGTTACCAGTCTATAGGCAAGGGATGGTAAAGTAGTTGCCATCTATAAACAAAATAATAATAATAATAATATAATAATGATATAAATAAAAATATAATATAATCTATAAATAGCAGCAATGAAAGTTATCATTGAGTTGCAGGCGGGCACCCTACCCAATATCATTACACGTGGAAAATGAAAGCGTACCGTAATTTTTATGCTATTATAAAATCAAATTCTGAATATTTTAAAGCGAAACACGTTCTAAAAGTGAAAAATTTAGAATAATTATGTGTTTTAGAATTAGTTTGGAAAAAATTTATTTGACATATTTTAAGCTTTTTTATATAAAGAGCGTTTTTCAATCATTGTTAATTTCATTCATTTGGTTGGCTACGTGACGCATTTTTATTCCACGTGTGTAGCTCCCTAAATATTTGACTTTGATTGAAATTATAAAATCGAAAAATAAATATTAATTACTAACATTAAAATAAAATCTTTTGAAATTCGTTTCGCAGGTTTCGCAATGTACGTTTTCAACTTCCTTCGCCCACAGTAGCAAGTTATATGATTGTCCATATGAAGCTGTCAAAGACATCAAAGACAATTCAACTGTAGTCGTTGGAGGTGAGTGTTATATTGTAACTTATTATTTGAAATCACATTTATTTTTAACCGTTTATATATCTTCATTATTTATTTGTTTTTCAATTATAATAATTCATAATCACAGTAAATAAGTTTATTTAATTAAAGCAAACAGCTGTTCTCTATGTTAACTCAGCTGATTATTTCTTACTTGCATGTTAATTACTGTTGATCGATTGGTTTTTAAATGTTAAGACTTTAATTTATTTGTATACGTACATTATATACATTTGCCGTGTGGCTTATGATGATGATTCTTGTATTCCAACTTTTCATGCACACTGTAACAATACTTTCATTTTTTATATTATATTTTAAATACTTTATCAAATACAAATAGCCAATAAAAAAAGGTCTATATATTTTTAAAAGGTTTTGGTCTTTGTGGTATTCCTGAAAATTTGATCAGTGGGTTGAAGAAGAATGGAGCCAAGAACTTAACAATAGTTAGTAACAATGCCGGAGTTGATGGAGAAGGGCAGGAGGTTGGACTTGGTCAACTCATTCGCACCAAACAAGTTAATTTTTCAATTAATTTTTTTCTTGATTGAAATTATTACATGTTATCTTTGTATAAGCAGTAAAGGTCATTTTTTTGAATAATGTTGTTATATCTTCAGCAGTTTGGAGTCACATTAGTTGAAAAAAGCTTTGTGGAACCGCCCTGGTTTCTTTAACAGTTTAACTAAATTTAATTTAAATTAAACTAAATTAAATTTAAGTTTAACTACATCTTTTATTAAATACACATGTGATTTTCACCAACAGTGTTTTTTTTGTTTTTTTAACCAATTATTTTATTACACCTCATCTTGGCCATTTATGTGCCTCACTGCCTCACTGCTTTGTATTTTCTGATCATTACCCCATTTATTTTTATTTATAATTCAAATAATATTATTGGAATCAAAATTAAACTAAAAAATTGCTTGTTAATATTGAAGGTGAAGAGAATCATTGCCTCGTACGTTGGAGAGAATACAGAATTTGAGAGGCAATACATGCAAGGAGAACTTGAAGTTGAACTTACACCCCAGGTTTTTTTTTACTTTATTCTACTGAAAATATCACAAATTCAATTGAATACTTGTAAAAATATACTATGACTTATGAGTTCTGGTTTTTTTTCACAATACCTTAACATAAATTTATTTAAAGCTGATAACTTAACTTCTTTAAATTTTTGATTAGAAAAACTGAAAAATTCAACAAATTCAGAATAATTTTAAGAAAACTTGAACAGGGAACATTAGCAGAAAGAATGAGAGCTGGGGGTGCGGGCATACCGGCCTTCTTCACAGCCACTGGGTATGGAACACTGATCCACCAGGGCGGAGCCCCCATTAAGTACAACAAGAATGGAGATGTCGAGATCGCCAGTGAACCAAGGGAGGTCCATATTAACATTCTTTCATTTTCATTGTCAGTTGTATTTCACAAATACAAAATTATTTTTGATTAATAAAATTAAATTATTTAAAAATTAATAAAATTAAATATTTTTTGTGGCTGACGATACAGCAGATGCACAGCATGATATAAATGATGTATTTGTTAAGGCTGCAATTGTTATGACTGTTTCCTCAAGTGAGCTCGTCACATCTGAAAGTTGAATACTACACTACAAGCTTTTTTCTATAGACAGCTGTATCTAATTCAATCATTTAAAATAAAATTCATCTAATTATCTTCTTACATTTTCTTTATGCTTACTCACAGTAATACAATGAATTTCGAAATGCAGTGGTGCTAGGGTATATAAATTTAAACATTTTTGCCAATGCAAACAGCAAAGCACACAAGGAAGCATACTTCCACTAAATGCTTAATTCTTATAATAGTCCTGTTGACTTCAACATTGAATTTTGGGTGATAACTGTTTTCTTTCTGAATTAATATGCTGTTGTTTACACATTGTGATGAAATAAGTTGGCCTGATATCTAAAACTTTGTGTTGGTTCACATGTTTCTTACTTGTTGGGTCTCTTTGATGAATTTGATACATTAACTGCAGATGTTTAAAAATATTTTTGAAATGACTTCCAAAGATGGGCAGAGCAATAAGACACTTGACATTAACGCTATCATTATCATCATCACAAACTTCTAAGTCTTCATCGTCATCAGGAACGTGTCTTCCACAATCGCCACTACATAATGGAGGAGGCCATCAAAGGAGATTTTTCATTGGTCAAAGGATGGAAGGCCGATAAATATGGAAATGTCATTTTCAGGTTTGCTGCTTCTTTTCTATTTGTTTTTTTTTTTAATATTTTCTATGTATTGTTATTATTATTATACCCATGTTTACACATTTTGATTTGAGACTACCTTTTTAAAGCGTTTGATTAACACTGCCTGATTTCTATTAAAATTTCAATATTAGTAGCTAAAGATGTCCTGATTCATCCATATTCATAGTTCATCTTCGTTACTCTGGTAATGGTCATTGAAACATTCCAGGAAGGCAGCAAGAAATTTTAATGTTCCAGCAGCCAAAGCAGCAAAGGTGTGCATAGTGGAGGTGGAAGAGATTATAGATGGCGCTCTGCCACCTGAGAACATACATCTACCCGGAGTCTATGTGCAGAGGCTGTTGAAAGGAGCTTTGTATGCTAAGAAAATTGAGGTTGCCTTACTTAAGTACTTTAATGCTTTTTTGTAATTACATTTTTTTATCAATTTGTTTGGTTACCCTGGAACATAAAGTTAAATAAGAATATGTGCGGTAAAATATGTGATAAAATGGCAATGATACTTTGTATTTTTGATGTGTAATAATTAAGTCTCATGATTGTCTTAATATTTTGAAATTATTTCCCCATGTTTACCTTTCTTTTGAGTTTCATTTTTATAGTTACATTATTTATTACTGTGTTATCTTTTTGAAGCGCTGTTTAAATCAATTTTCATTCTCAGTGTCTCACATGATGCTGTTATATCATCAAAATGTACACGATTAAGTTAAAATTTTGTAAAATTTTCATGAACACCATCCAGAGGAGAACAACAAAAGAGAAGCTGAAAGCATCATCAGGCGTCTCTGGATCAAGGAAACTAGTGATGGATCAAATAATCCGCAGGGCAGCACTGGAGTTCAAAGATGGAATGTATGGTAAGAATATCCTACTACATTTTTTGTGTATGTGTGTGCGGTGTGTGTGCGCGCGTGCGTACATACGTGTGTATGACTTTTTCTTCAATCATACTCAGTTTTTCTTGAGATTGTGTCAGCTGTTGTTACTGGACATGATTTCAAATTACATGACTGTAGATAATTTGAAAAATTCTAAATGAAGGTTCTGTCAGTGAAGTTTAATGTAACGTTAATATATTTTTAACATTTGCAAGTTTGACTTATCGTTTGTGTTTTCTTCATAACTTTTCCATCTTCAAATCTAACAAACCTCATCATGCGATTGACATTGCTGTTGGAAATAATGCCAAGCAAACACGATTCACACACGTTAGCCAACCTAGGCATAGGAATGCCAATGCTGGCAAGTAACTACATCCCAGATGGAATGTCCGTACATCTTCAAAGTGAAAATGGGATTCTGGGATTGGTTGGTTCATGTTTTCATCGTTCACTTGATTTATGGGATCAACTTTAAATTTCTCTCTCTCTTTCTCTCTTTCTATGTCTCTTTCTCTTAAATTAAAATTTTTAAAAACTTTGTGCTTTGCAGACTTTATAATCGAAATATCAGTTTAATTGTTGCGAAATGTAATTATTGGCTTGATGTATTCATGATGCAAGTTCGTGATACAAAATTATTAAATATGTCTTGCGTTGTGAGATTTGGCTTCTTAATAAAAGTTTGTATTTATCTAACATAAATAGTCAAATTCCTAAAAATTGAAATAAAAAATATGGAAGATCATTTACCTGACATGATTTGATGTCCAACTCAGGGCGAGTACCCGACGGAAGATCAGGTAGATGCCGATCTCATCAATGCCGGTAAGGAGACGGTGACCATCACAGAGGGCGGAAGCTACTTTTCAAGTGATGAATCATTTGCTATGATTAGAGGGTTGGTTGGTCGGTTGGTTTCATGGTTGGTTTGTTGTTTGGTTGTTTAATTAGCTGGTTGATCTGTCAATTGGTTGGTTGGTTGATTGATTGCTTGATCATCTGTTTTGTTGATGGGTTGTTGATGGCCAGTCTGTTGATTAGTTGTAGGTAAATGGCTAGCTTGATATATTTATGTATGATGCAGAAAGGTTTAATTAAAATATTGTTATCCTGTTATTGAAAATAATAATCTGAAGAAGTGCATCAATCATTTGACATCGTCATCAGGAGTCACATCGACATCTCAATTCTTGGTGCATTCCAGGTTTCCAAGTTTGGAGATCTAGCCAACTACATGATTCCTGTGAGTAAGAGATGCTGAGAGAGGTAGTGATGGTGTGGTGATGTGGTGATGGTTGTCGTGCTGTGAGGAAGATGATGCAATGAGGATGTTGTCGATCCTATTACGGTTTTTTATAGTGCTCTAATACAAACGTTCGTAAGAATATGCATAGAACCGCATGCTTGCTACATTTCTTTGTAATGATGATGATGACGTTGATGGTGATGGATGAGTTTGCTTGCAGCATGGCATATATCACTAATCAATGCACCTGTTGCCTAAAATTGCCAGATGGTGATGGTGAAAGGGATGGGTGGAGCCATGGATCTTGTGTCTGCCCAGCACACCAAAGTCGTCGTCACGATGGAGCACATGTCTAAGGACGGAAAACCGAAAATTCTGAATGAATGCACCCTGCCACTGACTGGCAAGCATTGTGTGGACGTCATCATCACTGAGAAAGTAATAATTTTCAACATATCTCACATGTTTTGAATTAGTTTGTTAATCAATTAACATAATTTATTTTAATTTATTTGTATATTTCATGTTCTTTAGTTAATTATTCATAATATCGTTATTGCTTTGCATTTGTCAAGTGCGTCTTCAATGTGGACAGTGTTAACGGGCTGACGTTAGTTGAACTGGCGGATGGGGTATCCGTTGATGATATCAGACACTCGACTGAATGCAGCTTCAAGGTTTGCCTCCATTATATTTCCTTTCCGGTGAATTATTTTAATTTTTTAATTGTACGCCATTTAATTTCACATATACATAATATTTAGCATAATAATAACTTGCAATCTTCATGGCTTGTTTGCTTGTTGTTTTTGTTTCTCCAGCACAATTGCTGTTTATTTTTAGTTTTTTTAATTAAATTTTTTTAATTCAAATAATGTTTTTCCAAATAATTTTTTTCAAAGGTCTCGCCAAATCTTAAACCGATGGGACAAATTGAAATATCTAAAAAATAATTTAAGAATATACATCTACTGAATGTTTGAAATGTGCAACTCTATGCGACATCACGTGTTGGATCAGTTGAATTTTTTGTTCTGTTTAAACTGGTGTTTGATCATGTTATTATTTTTATTCAAGTTTTTTTAATTAGGTTAAATCCATCATATCTGTTATTATCAAGTTAATATTTTGCATTGCAATAAGTAGGTTTCATATTTTTTGCTATCCTTCGTTTTCGGATTTAACCTTTTATATTTTTCCGTATTTGTTTTAAAATTTGTACAGAAAGTTATTCATCTTGTTATAAACATTCAACGTAGGATATAATGTAGCTTTTAAGAGGCTGGAAACTTCTCCACATCAATATTTTTTTTTTTTGAGTTTTTTAGGTTTTACTTTTTCATTATTGTCTTATTGCAACTAAACGGTGTAGCAGTCCCACTTTACTTCGGACAAACAACTACGCGGTGACCTGGTTCAAACGCAATGAGAATCCTCGCTATCACGCGCTTAGATATTGGCACACATTATGCGTTTCACCTCACGCATGAACGTTTGCACCCTTTCCTGGCGTCGAATGGATGGTGAGGTTGGAAAGAGCGCTACTCACACGTCATCTGTCGATTGATTGATTGAAGAACTCTCTTTCTATTTGAATTTTCATTTTTCAAGCAAAATGAGATTGCTGCTTCAAATTATTTTTGCATTTTATATGGTTACGGTTGAAATATTTAATTATTTTTTGTTTGAGATATTAAATTATTTTTTTGTTTTTAATGAAAATTTTGCACACAAATAATTTGCAGTATTGAGCACTGTTTTTTATTTATCAAAGCCATAGATTTGGAAACACGGCATCTAAGCCCATGACCACAAGCAACAGCTAAAGAGATGAGGTATTAGATGACGGTTTTGTTTCATTTTCGTTCGGAAGCAGTTAAGGTTAGTTTTGTGTCGTGCCTTTACAAAGTTCAATAAAGTTGTAAAGCCGCTCGGGGACGATTTTTGAGCGGGATGTCTCAAACATGGATAGTCCTGCTGCTACCACCAGGAGTTCCAGACAAAGACGCAACACATTCATTAAAATTTACACATGGAATCGTAGGTGTCGGATAAATATTTGATAATGATTATCAGGATGGTGCATAGGTAAGCTCCCAGGTTATCGTTAAATTTAGGCGCTGTTCAGTTCCTATGTTTAATTGTCTTCCATGCGTTTGTCTTCCATGCGTTTGTCTTCCATGCGTTTGTCTTCCATGCGTTTGTCTTCCATGCGTTTGTCTTCCATGCGTTTGTCTTCCATGCGTTTGTCTTCCATGCGTTTGTCTTCCATGCGTTTGTCTTCCATGCGTTTGTCTTCCATGCGTTTGTCTTCCATGCGTTTGTCTTCCATGCGTTTGTCTTCCATGCGTTTGTCTTCCATGCGTTTGTCTTCCATGCGTTTGTCTTCCATGCGTTTGTCTTCCATGCGTTTGTCTTCCATGCGTTTGTCTTCCATGCGTTTGTCTTCCATGCGTTTGTCTTCCATGCGTTTGTCTTCCATGCGTTTGTCTTCCATGCGTTTGTCTTCCATGCGTTTGTCTTCCATGCGTTTGTCTTCCATGCGTTTGTCTTCCATGCGTTTGTCTTCCATGCGTTTGTCTTCCATGCGTTGCGGTAGCATAATGCGAAAAATTGTTCACCGCATTTTCAAGTATTTTGTGTTACATCTCGTACAAATGCAAATCTATTGGAGGGGACGGTTGTGGGAGTACGCGTTTCTACTAAGCCGAAAACAAAATTTTTTAGTAACCTTTAATACTTGAAAGGTATTTGTAAAACATTCCAACTACAAATTATTATTAAATAGTTATTCATGATTGACTAGCAAAAGATATTAATCCGTTAAAAGATAAACCATGTCAGCATAATGTGGCAAGGTGTGTGGCATCCGATATCATTGTTCACCTGAGACTAATATACGGAATATATTATTTTGCTTCCACTTGCTCAAAAAAGGGACAATGATGCAAAACCAAGTTGTTCTCAATGTTCAACTTGATTTCGACTCTGTCTATGTCAAATATGCAAAGGTAAAAGCTAGCAAACGTTCGTAATATCGTGGTCGCAGCATGTCAGTCAATAGCACTAACAGCAACGGCATTGTCAGATGATCTGACCGAGATTTTCATATATCTTTTGTTCGAAATTGTGTGCGCGCGCACGTGCGTTTGTGTAATCATGTAGAAGGCAACGACGCACTATTACTACGTTCATCTTTATTCCATAAACAAAGCTCACCATGGTCTACAATAAACACATATTTAACTTCATCATCTGTTTTTAACTATTCTATCAATAATTAACTTAAAATTGTTTTAAAAAACGATAACGATGAGTTTTCCACAACTTTGCTCTGTTTTGATTAACAGTCGAGCGTTTTATTGTGAAGTTACTTGGAATAGGAAGTGCACGACAGGCTGTTTTGTTTAAGAAGCCGAACATATATTTAACATGTACATCGTTTAATTTAACCAAAAAAACTTTGGTAGACATTTTACTGAATTTGATGTACAAATGTCTGTTTAGTAGAAATTTAGTCCTGGAATAAAATACATAGGCAGTTTGAAAAACCTCCATCAAAACCAACGAAAAAAAATTTCTAATGAATGTGAATCGCCATTTGTTTCGTAACCAGTTAGACGTTCGTTCATTGATATGTGTTTATGTTTGCGATGACTTTTCATTAATTAAATTATTTTTATTTATTTGTTAAGGTTTTCTCCTGAATTGAAAAAGTGATGGACGAGTCACTAGAATCTCGTGGTTTCGTTGAAGAATTTGATTCACAACAATCTTGCAATGTCGGTTCTTTTAATAATCAAATGCGCATTTTTTTCTTTTTTTTTCTCATATCATCTTCTTTTGATATGAATTTGTTTGAAAGAATTTAATTTAATTTCCTTACCTTACATGAATTTACTTACATGAATTGAATTGTTCAATTTTTTAACAAATATCTGTCTCCATACCCTACAAACACATAACTCATAATCATTATAATGAACAATGTAGTAATGACATATTACCTTTAAAAATTTTGCCCAAAATTAATTGATTTTTAATTAAAAATTATAATGATAACCAAATAAATATGGTTGTTTATGTGGTTATGTGTGACTTATTTACTAATTCATCTACTACTTAACTATTTTTATTAAAATGACACTATCATTGCTTAACTTCTAAATATAAAATTTTTTTCATCATTCCTAGTCCATTTAATTAATTTTAAATTGATCTTAATAATAATAATAATCTTAATAAGTTATTAATTCTATTAATTATAATCTTTTTGCTTTTTCTTTTGTACTGTTTAATATTTACTTAAATATTTTGTTTGATATTTTTAAAATATATAATTTGTCATTTGATAACTTGATATTTATTTCACTAGAATAGTAAAAAAGCTAAGTTAAAGATAAGTTGTTTAGCTAGGTCTCTACAAACTACACTACACTGAATGACAATTACAGTAACATGCATTTAATCTTACTTTAACATTTTAAATTTTTTGTAGTTATTAAGAGAGGGATTGAAAAATGACGATTTCAAAACTGCCCTACGTCAACATATAAAACAATATGTTCCAATCATCTTCAAGTCAAGCAATCCCAATGACCAAGAACTGACACATGAAAGTAGATTATGCCAGAAGTTGATGTTTAATGTTTTTGATCAATTTATTTGCAATGGGGATCCAAACATTGTTTTCAAAGATTTGAAAAAAATGGAAGAACCTCGGGTAGTTTGCCTGAAAGTTTTTAAATTAGGAGAGCCAACTTATTCTTGTAGGTCAGTGTACTGTAATGTATAATAATACTTTGAAAATCATTTGCAACTCAAGACAATTTAAAAAAAAATGCTATTCATTTGATTGTAAATTTAAAATTTTAAATGTCAACCAAACAAAAAAATTTTCACAGAACTTGTGGTATGGACCCTACATGCGTTTTATGCGTTGATTGCTTCCAAAATAGTTCACACAAGCTCCATAAATATAAGGTCGAATGGGTTTATATAATTTAATTAAAATTTTTTGAAGAGCATATCTTTCATTTTAATTCATCCCCATTTCTTTCAAAACTTCATTATTTGCACTTGTTTGTGGATTTAAATTTAAATCTATTTTTATTCTTTTGACTGTATTGACATACAATTCTTTATGATGTATAGAATTCTAATGTATATAAATAATGTATGTATTCTTCATTATGTATAGAATTCTGTTGTATGTATAATTATTATTATTATTATTATTAGTATAATGTATGTATGTATGTATATATATGTTAGTATGTGTGGTTGTTTGTGTGTGCTTTGTGTGTAAATGCATGCAAACATTTGTATGTTCATACACATTGATATATATATTATATATATATATATATATATATATATATATATATATATATTATGAATATATGTATAATATATATAAAGTTTAGATTAGCTGTATAAGTTCTACTACTTTTATTTATAAAGTTAAGAATTGCCAAATAAGTTTTGCTACTTTTAGCTTTTTATAATTAAATTTTGAAAATTTTGTGAAATACATTCACATGCACCTCATATATATTTAGTTTTAAATTGTTGTTGCAGATGTCTACATCTGGTGGTGGTGGGTACTGTGATTGTGGTGACCTCGAAGCCTGGAAAGCTGACCCTTTGTGTGATCTGCATAAGTTGGAGTTAGAGAAGGCAATGAAAGATGAGGTGTGTATGTGTGTGTGTGTGTGTGTATGTGTGTGTGTGTGTGTGAGATGTGCTTGTTGCTGGCCATCTCATTTCTTTGATGTTCAGTTTGTCAGGATTGTGATCCCTATCATTATGACTGCGATAAAGAAAGTCATAAAGTTTTATCTATCACAAAATTATGACATGAATGTGATAATTTTGTTTACCATTCTATCAGCTATTTAAACTTCTTTATTTCATACATTATTTTAGTTGATAATTCAAACGTTTTTTTTTAAAAATAATTTGCAGTTTTGTTTTATTTTCTAAACATTACATCCTGTTACTCAAACTTTTTTTGAATGACTGATAATCACGAGCAGAGTGCTGGGGGCAGGAACTTAACTGAAGAGATGAAGGCTCGCCTGGAAGCTCTCTTCTACCACTTGACTTACTACTGCATGCAGATGCTGACGATGACACATGATTTCATAACCCTTGAAGATGACTTGCAACCAAAAGAGAATGAATCGATTATGGAGAGTAACAAACTGATTACGATGCTCTTCAACGATGAGGTGCACACGTATGACCAGGTCAGCTGCCCTTTCACTGACTGTCTCACACAGTTCTCCTAATATTTATTTATATAATACATCCTCAAAAACAAAAACATTCGTACAGAAATCTAACAGGAATTATTTTGGGTGTATGATTTATTATTAGTTTGAGCTGTTAGTTTAATTGTGTTTTGATAGATTGTACATAAGATTTGTATGGTAGCTTCATCATCGTTGTTATTGTTAGGATTTGCGATATTCTTCTAACGTGAAATGTTACATCTATAGTTAATGTAAGCATTCTCGACATTAAAAAAGGTAACCAGTGCCTTGAAGCAAGCAATCAGTTGCAGCAAGCATGTTGCCTACGATATTGCAACAACTGTTGATAGAGAAGTTAGCCACATTTCCCATCTAACTTTTTTTTACAATATCATAAATATGTGATTTTAGCATAATATTAAACGGGATCTGATGGCGTATCAATTTCAAATTTTTATCGTTTGTTTATTTATTTGATCCATCACTCTTATCTTTGCTTTTATTCAACTTCGGCAGTTACTATTTTTAATTGTTCTGCTTTGATTGTTTTATTGCTATTTTCATTTTAACTTTTTTATTGTTGTTTCTTTCATTTTTTAATGTTTTCCTGCAACATTTCTCAATCAACACTATCTTTCAATTAATTATAAATAGTTTGCAAGTTATGATACACTGCCTGTGCATTATGTTTCATTCAAATGTAAGCTCATTTTTGAGCAACCTCACCACAAAAGTAGTTTCAAACATGAAATGTTCCTTTGATGAACCAATCAATTTAGGGCAGATGTGTTGTAAAGGTAGGAAACATGTCGGAATGCTCAAGAGTCAAACAAGTTATTGAGGTTGGTTCAGGAAAAAATATATTTTGTGTTATTCATGTTTTGTTCCATTGTTTTCTAGAACAATTGTTTGTTTTTTTTTAAATTAGTGGTCTGCATTAGTAGGTTTTATACTGTTAAATGAGCCGGGCAGGTTAAAATGTTTTCAATCAAATGAAAACTGTGAACTTTAATTCAATTTTATTTCTGTTATAAAGCGTGACAATTTATAAAGTGTTTTTTATAAACTTATTTATAATTTATGTGTATGAAATTTGTGATCATGTTGAAAATGTTATGTTTTTAAATACTTTTAATGGTGACTTTGTATTTTTATGTCAGTTTTTGTTGGTGCCTGGTGCATGTGTATTGTTGTCTTCACTCACAAGCACTGTTATATTCATTCACTCATTCATTCATTCACTCATTAATTTACTCATTAATTAATTAATTCATTCATTCATGCATGCACAGGATTCAGCACAGCACCCAGGTGTTGGCCAGATCAATGAATTCTTCCCACTGAGTGTCCACATCATGAGTCCTTACGTTGTGGCCCATCAGTCATTTGCCTTGCGAGCCATCGCTTGGATGAAAGCTCTCTTTGATGATTACAGTCAGCATCTAATGCATTTGTGATTTCTTTATTTCCATTTTGTTTTTTATCTATTAGACTATTGTTTATGGGATGTTGTAAAGTTTATTTCCTGAATGTAAAATTGAGTGCTTGTCTCGTGTGAAACTATGTCATTATTTTTTTTCTAAGAATTTAGTATGAAACTATCCTTCAAACAGGCGTTTTGAGAACTTATTTTGCTGAACTGTCAATGTCAAAGACCAAATGGTGCAGCACATCTCTGGTGGAATGGTCGCTTATGGATGAAACAAAAATGTGGAAAAGTTAGCTGACTGCTTTTCAGTATTCCCAACTCTTCTTCAGTTATTTTTTTCAAATTTTTTTTTTAAAAACGTTTTTGATCATAAATTTTATATTTATTTTTCTCAGATGCCAGATCACAGACGAGACAGCTTTTCATGACAGGGTGTTTATTTTAGTTTTTTGCAACAATTTTTCCTGATTTAATTTTCATTATTCTTAGCTCATTTCATTAGCTCATCATCATCAAATCGCCAACATTGCTATCTACTATGCTAACCTTCAAAACTCTACCAATGGTGATTACATTCAAACTGGAAAAGGAAAGAATCTGAGATATTACCTCTAGGCAAATCTCAGGACTTTGGCTTAATATGTCAAAGAAGTGCCGATTGATTGATGACTCCTTGTAAGCACATGAAGGTCTATGGGTGGCACGAATTGTCACTGGCTGAAAAGTTAGGCTCTACGTAAAACTTCTGATCATTGGGGTTAATCTCCATGGCACCCATTCAGTAAATTATCTCTATACGAACTGTGCCATTGAGTGGTGATGACAAACAGCCATTGTCGTAGTGCTAGATGAGCTGATCATGTACAACTTGCCAGAGCATCACTTTTCTGCTTTGTGATAATTGTTCTTTCTGCTTCAATCATTAACGATTTAATTATTTAACTGTTATGCTAGTAAATCTATTTACTTAATTGATCACAAGTTGTATTTTATCTATTGCAGAATATTTTTGAATTTGAATCTGAAAAAAAGATTTGCAGTTATTTTTGCAAAGGTAAGTTGTCATAATTTGCATGCATCACTGGCTTATTGGCTTGATTTATATTGTCGTTGAACTAACTTCATTTCAACTCTCAAAATGTTTCACCTTTCAACACATTTAAAAAAATTCACGGTCATTGTTGTTTTGATTCTTGTTCGTTAATTTCCTTACTGCTTTTTAGTTTTTTTCTGTTTAGGAACATTACTATATGTAGATAACGAAGTGAACGTAGGTTTAAAGAGTAACGTTGGTCACGAATTCTATTACTACGACACTTTCACCCAACTCCAACCAACACACCATTACTCGAGTCTGTCATTTCATTGCTCATCATTTGTGTGTGAACAGACATCTACACAGCAGATTTGTACATCCACCTTACATATTAATTAGATCCCCCATCCCTTACCAAATTTTTTTTTTATGTCAACATTACAGGAATTTTAACCTTTTTTATTAGGCTGCAAAAATAATATAGCTGTGGTGAGGTTTTAAAGACCTGCGCACACTTTTTAACCTAAGACGGATTTCTCATTTGACTCTACTTGCATACTTAACTTGTTTGTGGCCTACCTACCTACCTACCTACCTACCTACCTACCTATCTACCTACCTACCTACCTACCTACCTACCTACCTACCTACCTACCTACCTACCTACCTAAATATATACATACATACTTGCATGCCTATAGTTTTTTGACGTTTTGTTATTCGTATGGTATGCGCACGCTACAAACATGTTAAAGAAGACAGGCAGCATTGTGCTGATTGTCCTGCTTAGTAGATGAACTTCTGCTCTCGTACAGTAATAAAGGTGTATGCAGTGTTGTGTTTTATTTCTTCCACTGCTGCACCTTGAATGCAGATTCATTCTAATTGATTAATGTAGGATAACGTTGAGAAATTGAATAGCCACTTATTTTATTTCTGTTAAAAAATTAAAATGTGCCACGAATTTGTTACGAATCTTCACCTTAATTTGGTTGTTCATGATTTTATTTTTGCTAAATGGCAATTGTGCTTATTTTGTTGAATACTACTTGCAGTGTATAAATACTTATGCAATAAAATACATAAAAATGCATACCATGCAATATCATCATACAAGTACATTTGCATACAACTACATACATAGGTGTACGATACAATCATACAAAGTTATGTCAAAGATGACTGTGACCACTCAATCAGTGTTGTCTCAGAGAGCATACAATTGTTTACTGTGCCATCATTGGTTATACGTTTTGTTGTCTATCTTTGTGGCTGTTGTTGTCGCTGTTATTGCTGCTGCCGCTGTTCGCGCTGC
The DNA here is from genome assembly GCF_000326865.2 of Helobdella robusta. NCBI lineage: Eukaryota > Metazoa > Annelida > Clitellata > Rhynchobdellida > Glossiphoniidae > Helobdella > Helobdella robusta. Next base: position 1,880,538 of record NW_008704501.1, on the reverse strand, counting down.
TGCTACTTCTACTATTACTAAGCTTCTTTAATGTTTAATACTATTTTTGTTTTCTATTTTCATTTGCAATTTATGTAATACGAAACTTTTTGTAACTTTTTGTAATTCATGCTTTTACGGTTGATTGATGTTTTCGTGCATCTTATGTTTTTGTGATTACGTTGGAATGTCGTTGCTTGCTCTCCTGTTGCATCGTTACTTAGTTGTTGTTGTTCGTTGCTGATGCAGTTTTTGTGTGTGTGTTTGTACTTTTTGGCAGATCAACAACTGCACCTAAAAGTAATTCATTGAACAACATAACATCTTGCATAGATAAATGACGCTACATATTTTTCCAATACGAGTTTTTAAAAGTATTTATTTAAGAGGTGATAATTGCTTTTATATTTTCTCCACACTGAACATGTGTTATTCGTTTGTTAACTACATCCATGTTTTCTATTATTTTATTATCACCTGTTTAACTAATAAACTCATGCTCTGCCCAAAACACCTTACATATTTTAAAAAAAAAACGAAACTATTTCATTTGTTTGGTCGGTCGATGGTCTTTCATGATTGAAGTTATGTGTGGTTTTATTCAGTGATAGTCCGTCCAATCCTCTTGAATGTTTGATTGATGTCCGTATATCATGAGAGATGATGATGTTGGCATGATGATGATGTATCAAAACAGATGATGGTAATGATGTGTGATGATGGATGATGATGTTGATGTATGATGACAGATGATGAAGAGGATGATGTATCACGATAGAAGATGATGCATCATAATAGATGATGAAGAGGCTGATGTATCATGACAGATGATAATGCCGATGTATTGTGATATATGATAATGATGAGGTAAATATATATGATGGCAGATGATGGTGATGTATGATGGTAGATGACGATGATACGGTGATGTATTGTGATAGATAATACCTTTCCCAGTCAGAAGATACCACCAAATCTAATATACCGCCTAATTTATGGGTGGGTGATAATGTTGGTGTATCATGGAAATGATGATACTGGTGTGTAATATGCGATGTGATATACGATGTGTTATTAAGTTAGTTAGATGTTGCTATGCACTGTTAAATTTATAAAATGCTCTGAACTAATTTGAACACTGTCGAATAACTTAGATAAATGTGCTCACTGAAGTTTTCGGTCGAATTTCGCAAATATTTGGCAAACGTTTTGATAGTAATATCATCATTTTTTTTTTTGACTTTTCACCATTTCTTATTTATTTTACTTCGGGTCAAGTAAAATCGGAAGTTTTGTGATTGGCGAATCACGTTTTTAAATCGGATGATACATTTCGATTAGTTTTTTAACTTATGGGACAGACGCATCCCATGTAATTGATATCAGTCAGCAGCAGACTGTTTCCCTCCAGCCAACAATTTTTTAACCTGTTGGTTGTTTTTTTCAAACCATTATGATATGATGATGAGCCGTATGATGACAGACAGACACATCAATCAAGTCTCAACCATCATTCATCGTCATTCCCATACTAACAACGTGCCATCCCTTGCTTTTCATTTTTTACTAAGTGCTACCACAGATGAACTCTTAATCTTGCTTGTTTCATTTTTTTTTTATAAAATTTAAATTTGAAAAATATATTCAAGTTAAATAGTAGAAAAAAGTGTAAAATTTGTTTTCAATAACTCCCCCTCGATGCTGATCTGCGTGAAGAGTTACAAAAATATGGTAGCGAGGTACATTTCCCACGATACCCATCACAGGAAAGATTCTTCATTGAATTTTACGCTGCAGTTGTTGCCTGTTACATCAATTGTTTGTTGCTCTGTGTTTTTTTGCTGTTTTTATTTGATATTTCTTGATGATGTTGGTTGTTGCTGTAGATTTCTTTATTGTTGTCATTTTTGTTGTTCTAATTTTTCAATTAATAACTTGAGGAATCATTTGAATGATGAATTTGTATAACGAGTTGATCACCTCCGACTAACCAACGAACCGAACATCTGCCATCTGACGCAGGCTCGCATGCTCATTGAGGAGCACGACCTCATACAGATCATCTGCACGTGCTTCGTCAGACAGGTTCAAATGTTGAGAAGTAGGAGTCATTCATTTCGCTACAATTTTTGTTGCCGATGCTTTGGTTTTCATTTTACAACAGTATTTTGTTAATTTGATTGTGGCCGCTTAAAATATTGACGCTGGAGATATGCGGCGCTTTACAAATCTGCAACATGATACAATGGTATTCAAATCATCAGCTTTGTACAAAGTTTTTAAGCCTTCGTTTGCAATCTAATAAATAAAAATGCTATAATAATAAATAATAATAATAAATGCAACCAATATGTCGTTTCTAAAATTATTTGACATATGATGGAAAAATAATTATATTGTTATTATTATTAAATCGTTATTATTATTATATATCATAGTTATGTTATATAACATTATGATGTGCTTGTCTGACATAAGCTTTTCATGTGGATGGGTTACACCACGTTGCAGGTATAAATTCGATCGATCAGAGCGACCCCTACTATACGAGGTTCAAGCGCAGCCAGTGCATGATCTATGATCTTCGGTTACTACTGACAACCATTCATTCATATGTGTATATGCGTCTGCTTCTAATGCTATCTAGAATTTATGTTGTTGTTATTATTATTGTTATTATTATCATTATTGTGAGAGATTGTGGGTCATATAGGGGTGTGAAATTTCTAGAGCACGGAATGAAGGTAGTTGAGAGGGTGCTTGAGAGGAGTTTGAGAAATATGGTGACAGTTAATGAAATGCAGTGTGGGTTTATGCCTGGTAGGGGAACGGTGGATGCGTTGTTCATGGTGAGAATGTTGCAGGAGAATTATAGAAAGAAGAAACGAAGATTGTACATGTGTTTTGTGGATCTAGAAAAAGCTTTTGATCGAGTACCGAGGAAGGTCATTGGATGGGCGTTGAGGAAGAAAGGAGTGAATGAGAGACTTGTTAAAGCTGTGATGCAGCTGTATGAAGGGGCAAAGACAAAAGTGAGGGTTGGAAGGGGGATGTCGGACGCTTTTAGTGTTAAGGTAGGAGTGCATCAAGGATCAGTGTTATCACCGTTTCTGTTTGCAATTGTGATGGATGTTGTGTGTGGAAACATGATGGAGGGGTTGTTATTTGAGATTTTGTATGCAGATGATTTAGTCTTGATGGCTAATAGCATGGAAGAATTGCAGTTAAAATTTGCCAGATGGAAAAGTGTTATTGAAAAGAAAGGGTTAAAAGTTAATATTGGTAAGACGAAGGTAATGGTGAGTGGGGAAGGTGGGGAGCGAGTGATAAGTACAATAGACCCCTGTGGGGTATGTGAAAGGAGAGTGAAGGCTAACTCGGTATTGTGTATAGGATGTCAGAAATGGGTGCATAAGAGATGTAGTGGTGTGAGGGGGCACTGAAAAAGGTGGAAGGCACGTTCAAATGTAAGAAATGTGTTCATGGTGTGATTAATAGGACGGACGCAAGGACGGGGTTGAGTGGTGGTATTAAAAGAGTGGAAAGCTTTGTTTACTTAGGGGATAAGCTGAACGCGGATGGAGGATGTTTGAGCGTAGTTACGGCTAGAGTTCGTGTGGGATGGATGAAATTTAGGGAACTGGGTGGGGTATTGTGTGGAAAGAAATGGTCAGTGAAGATGGAAAGGAGGGTATATAAAGCATGTGTGAGAGCAGCGATGGTATATGGTGGTGAAACTTGGGTGTTGAGGAGAGAGGAGGAAAGTGTACTGCAGAGGGCTGAAAGAGCTATGGTGAGGATGATGTGTGGGGTTAAAGTGAAGGATAGGAGGAGTAGTACAGAGCTGATGTCAATGATGGGACTGAATGAGGACATTGTGACATTGATAAGGAGATCGAGATTGCGGTGGTATGGACATGTGTTGAGAAGGGATGAAAGGGTCGGGATTAGGCGAGCGTTGGAGTTCGAGGTTGAAGAAGTGGTAGGAAGGGGTCGTCCGCGATTGGGATGGAGAGAGCAGGTTGAGAAGAACAGGGTGAAAGCGGGGTTGCGTGATACTGAGGCGAGTGACAGATGTGGATGGCGTCGAGGGGTATTTCGGTTTCATCATGGGTAGCCAAACGGCAACCCCCGATCTCGGGGAAAATGTCGTCTAAATGTGTGTTGTTGCTGTATTATTATCATTATTATTATTATCGTTATTATTATTGTTATTATTGTTGTTGTTGTTATTATTATTATTGTTGTTATTGTTGTTGTTGTTCCCGATGTGTTCGTTAGCATAAATATCGATTTTGTGCTCAAATCATGAAGGAATGTAGTGTAATGTGAATTCAGTAAAATTTGTTTTAATTTTCAGAATTTTAGTGATTAGAACTTTAAGCTGAATTAACATTGCTTTCTACTTCGCAATCGTTGTAATAATTTTGATTGCAAACGTGATGATTGTAATTGCATTGCACCCACCATGGGGCGTGACTCATGACGCGACATCTCGTGCTCCTTGCAGCTATGCTCTCCTGTCCTGTCCAGAACCTCACGAATGGACTGATCAGCTGAGGGCGAGTTTCATCGCGGGTTTCAGATCATTCATGCCCATCCTGGCCGTCATGCAGGTTCGTCACGCACCTCCCTTCTTTCAAATTAATTTCTTGCTCTCTTGGACTAACGATCGCTTGTATGTATACGTGTGCAAGTTGATTGGTGTCACAAAAGCCTTTTGAAGATTTTACGTGAATGTTCAGAACATGCAGAGTTGTTGCCGGCAGACTGAGGGTCATGTGGAGTACGAGATGGAGTGGGAGGATGCATTCACGCTGCAACTGAAGCTCATGGATGTCTACTCGTTATTCGTCGACTGGTGCAAGTCCGATGTTAGTTTTCAAATTTTTTTCATATTTGTCTTTTTTTTTGTTTATGTTTCCCTCTGCTAATTAACTGCAAATTTTCCTGGATAAACTGAGATGTTTGTTTAAATTTCCAGAAAGACGTCTTAGAAATGTCGATAGTGATACTGGCTGATAACCTGGCGAAGTACAGAGTGCGGGAAGCACATCCTATCACTTATGAGAATATCACAGGTGTCATTTTGTTTTATCAGTTTTACATTTTGATATTAGGTAAAAAACAATGCAAAACTGTTGCTTGCTTTTATTCAATTAATTCATCCATCAATACTACCAATCCAAATTGGATAACTTTTATTTTGGTTAATTCCTTGCAACCTAACCCTTTTAATTCATTATGATGCATCTATCTCTCGCCCTTCTAGTGGTTCCTCAATTCATTCACTGTACATCAGTCATTTAATCCTTCCGTCCACTTATCGAGCATCAATTCATCCTTCCATTCATCGTGTAGAAATCAACGAGCCATCCTTTCATTCGTTGTCTTTCATCCATCTATTTCGTCGAAAATCCATCCGTCTGTCCATGCATCATGCATTTATTCAATCTTTTCGTTTATTATTTTTCCTCCATTTGTCACGCACAAATTCATCCTTTCATTCATTATCCATTCATCATCATGCACCAATGCATCCTTGCATTCATTCATTCATTCGTCAGTGGCAGGACACACGACGTACTGTCCTCGCTGGGACTTCACAGTGCACAAGGCATCGGTGCACCAAGCAATGACCCGCATGTATGTTGCCCTCCTCCTCTACCTCGCCAAGGACCCTGATGTTCAACTGGACAGCCTCCTGCTCAAGTCTGAGGCTGAATCTTTCGAGGTTAGTTGCGACATCTTCTCTTCTCATAATTCCCCTCTGCCCTTGTCGCAATAATATTTCTTTATTTCTATTATATAATATATTTTGTGGTGCAAAAGTTTTAGCCTCTCATTGACACCCTACCTAAAAACTGCCTACATGCCTCTCACATGCATATTTTTTGTTGCTAAAAAGTACACATTCATTCAGATTCATTGTCAATAAATGATAATGAATTTATTAAATAGATATTGTATCAAATAATTATGAATTTAAAATCAAATGAAAAAATGAAATAAATCACTCACACATTTTCCAAACTTTTTTTCATCATAATTCTTACCCAATCTTGAAGTGAAGTCTGTAAAAATTCCCAGAATGAGGGCTTGACATTTGAGGCATCGTTTGAACCCTGCTTGAGAACAATTGTCTTCGTCAGTCAGATCAATGCAGGCATGTGGAAGAGGAATGGTATCGCCCTACAGAATATGGTTTGCTGCTGCTGCATTCATCTCAATGTTCACTTGATATTTGCTCAATGTTCACTGGATGTTCACTCAAATGTTCACTTAATGTTCACTCAACTTTCACTCAACGTTCATCTCCAATGTTCACTCAATGCTCACTCAATGTTTCCTTCATTTTATTGACTAGAGGCAAAACTCTTTATAGCGATTTAAAATTCCTTCAATGTGTGCAGTTGCCTTCGATTTTTTGAGTGAGCAGTCAATTAATTCGGATAACTTTAATATAAATACACGTGGTTAATTTTGTGCTGTCGTCCAACTGTATGTTCAACTTTATTTCCACTTTTTCAACATCCATAGAAATCTAATTTTTTTGTTTCAAAAACGTTCCATCCCATCTTCCCTTCTCTTACCGTTTTTTTATACTGCTAACTTAATTCAATTTTGACAGACGCACTATTACTACAATGTGAAGTGTCGGGCTTTTATGTACGACAAGGATGTTCTGTTCATGCAAGTGAGTAGCCGCATGTTCAATGTGTGATGACAACCACTACCACTACTACTTTCGCTGCTACTACCACTACTACTTCTACTACCACTGCTACTACCACTACTACTAGTACTCTTTAAATTTGAAATGACCAGATTGCAGCGTCCTTATTTTCCAGCGATGACATGATGCTTAAGTTGATTTATGCTTTCGGACTTACTAATTGGATAAGGTGTGTTGGGATGTACATTTGATGGGGGTGGTGATGGTGAGGATGACGAAGGTGAGGATGGTAGAGGATGAAGGTGGTGATGGTGCAGAAGATGGTGATGTTACAAACGTCGCATTTTACAATAACGAAATTGATTATATAGAATAAAAAATTAATAATATTTTATGATACATGGACGATCGCAGGAGAGAATATGATACTGAGACGACACAGGATGAAACTATGAGGCAGATCATCAGCATGGCTGAATCATTTCTCAATTGGCTCATTATTATCATCTGTTAGTTGCTCTCTTTCAACTTTATAGTACCTAACTATAAAGATTGCACAAATTTTTTTTCTAGGTGTTAATTCTATTGACTGCTTATTATTGCAGTCAGAATTATTTATTACAAACAAACACAATTACTAAGAGATGTCAATTGTTATGGATAGTAATTATCATTCAGTGTTAATTGTTGTGGACTTATTTGAAGTCGATAACATTTTTAACATCTGTAATTTTTGCAGAAATTAATTAATTAATTTTTTGGCTCGTTATTTCTACGTATCAGTTTTAATTTATATCTTCAAAATGGTTCTTCTAATTAAGTTAAGTTTAAAGAGTTAAACTTTTTTAAAATTGAAACTTGATTCCACACAGGTGAGAGGTACAATGTTCTGCTGTCTGATGTCAGTCAGAGTGATGTGCGAATGTATGAAATTATACATGCATTGTGCATGCAGTCCATGGCTCACAGTGAACTCCTGTCAACAATCAACGATGGAGTAAGTGGTGTTTCTTCTTCTTCTTCATCTTCTTATCTGTGAATGAATTGCCAATGTCGTATGAGTTTTATGGTTTCTTACAATAATTCATTCCTATTTTTCTATCATTTCGCGTTCACTGGCCTCGTTAAGGTTATATTTTTCAATGATTTTTTAATGAAGTTTGAAAAGGAAGATGGTTTTGAGGATCTGGTTAAAGAAGTTGCAACATTCAAGTTTATAAACTTTTTCGATTTTTCAAATTTTATATATTTTATGTTTTTATTTAACTATTTGTATTTAATTATTTGTATTATTTAATAATTAATTTGGTGAACCTCAAAATTTAACCTGGACTATTTAAATTTCTTCATTGGACTTGTAATACTTCAGCCCAAAAATATGTATTTACGAGACTTGCATTACAAAACTTTTTAAATTTTACAAATGACTTCCTTCACGATGTTTTGCATATCCTCAAACAGGAAGCCAACGGGACTGAGTGGGAAGGGCCTGTACGAACTGAAAGATGAATATTACGACCGCTACAACCCATACTATTATCATTACTACAAAACTAACAAAGCCAGGGTCAGTTTGTACACCTCTAATATTGTGTTTATTCATTCTATCTGATTATAGATTACAGTTGTATATACAGATAATGTCAAATTGCTCACCGAATGCATGTAGTAGTTTTTCTACCTCACCTAGGCCGATGAAAATGTCAAGAAGTTCAGAAAGTTGAAGAGCATTGAAACGGATTCGGTCAATCCTCCCCCGGATTGTCTTCCCGAATTTACTGGGATCTTCCGAGACATCACCAACCTCTTGCAGTGCGATGTGTTTGTTTACGTGGTCAAGCTGGTTCTTCTGAGGTCCACATCCAAGTATTCAAAGTCCTGGTCGGAGTCACAACAGGAAAGGGTTGGTGCATGGTGATGACGATAGTAATGGTGTTTCTAGTGATGATGTTAATGATGCGTAACGGAATGTTAATCTTAACATGGAAAAGCTTGTAATCATCATTTGGTATTTGATCATAATAATCTTTCATTCATTTACTTCCGCCAGGCACTCTACTTAATTGAACTGGCTCTGTTAGAAGAGACAAGAAGACGCAAGCGTGGCGACACGTCCTTCAAGTTTGTGACGAAAGCACTCAATTGTTAGTCATCTTCTATCTTCTAATAGATTATTAATATCGAATCGTAATTTTTATTGCAACTTTTTTTTTTTGATAGCCTGTCACGTTATTTTTTTTCATCCATATATATATATATATATATATATATATGTTATATATATATATATATATATATGTTTATGTTCTTCATATCGTCAAATTTTTCGCGGTGGATTTATGTTGAAAGCTTTCTTTTTGGTCGTTTCCATTATTTATCACATTTGTTTGCCACCAATATTATTTTCATTTCGTTATCATCTTTGTTTCATTTTTTAAATAACCTGGTAGACCGGTACGTTACCGAAATGTTGCATTTGCTATTCGTTGGTATGGGCTAAATAATGTCTTAAATTATTACTCTCCACTTTGTTTTTTTTTGTTTTTCATGTTTATGTTTTTCATGTTTTTGTTTTTCAAAATTAACTTTGGGGATTTTCATTAACACGTTACTTACTCTTTAGTGGATGCGGGAGCACAGGCGTCCACTTCAACTACGACCCCTCTTCCAAGTCTGCTGGTCATTCTCGAGAAGTTCCTACTCGCCTGGACATCTCATCATGTCATGAGAGACCAAGCCAACCGAATTCGAATTGTTCGTTGCTGAACGATATTTTTTACTGATTTTCAATAAATAGACATTTAAGTTGGAAATTGCGTTAGCATGTGACAAAAAATTAACTCCCGCAGAAATTGGTAGAAATGTCCACTGTGAAGGATTCTTCCGCTGATATGGAAACAGACAACCCTGCCGACGACTCGACGAATTCCCTGCAGAGGATCGATGCGGCATCCAGATTATCTTCCGATGAGAAGCAGTTGAAGATCAAAAGTGCAAACGAAGCTTCCAAGAAATCTGAGAAGGCTCAGAAGAGGAGAGAGAAAATGTTGGCTCACATGGCGAAGATGCAGCGTAACTTCATCAAGGTTTCTTTCAGTTCTCATCATGAAGAAGTTTAAAATATCGCTTTTGCACGTTTTACGTTCATCTTGCATGGTGGAAAAATAAATATTCCTTCAAAATTACATCCAATACTTGCTAATATGTTTGCAATTGTAAGATGGCTTGGGGCAAGATCTGTCTTGTTGAAGCACTGCTTCATTTCTTATCTACAAAGTTATTTATGCTTTCCCAGCTTTTATTTATAGTCATTCTTTCATCCTGCTACCAGGAGAATCAGGATTTGTTTGAAAGTACATCTTCTGAGATGGTTGCTAGCAATGCTGATGTTGACATGGTTGCACAAGAGAGGTCTGTCTCATTCAGTAGCCACTGTCTCTATGGTTTTAAACATGGACGCCAATCGATTGTTTAATCTTAACTTCATAAAAAAATATATTTAATAATATAATGCAATTGATATAATTATTAATTAACTAATTCCTCTTATTGTTAATATTAGTAAGTTTCATTTGAAGGTTCGTTGTCGTGTTAGCCTAATTTTATATTTTCATGTAAATTGTAACGAACAGACGAATTTGTTTGTCCCCCATTAATGACATACATGCTTGTTCAACTGATCACCATTAGCCTGCCCAGCCAGCCAGACGACACGCTGACGAACCACCCGGTAGCTCTCGGCATCAACCGAGTGCCAACCGTCACGACCGTCAGCAAGCACACGTGCATCTTGTGTCAAGAAGATCAAGATGTCCTGCCCTCCGAGAAGGCCCTGGTCTACTGCTGCTACATACAAAAGTTCCTTCTTCTTTTTTACTTTCAATACATTAACTCTTTTTAAAATTTAAAGATCAATTTTCTGTAGCATGTCGTGAAATGTTGGTTCACGGCTGCAAATCGATTGCTATTATTAAATTTTTTATTCAACTCATCATTAAATCAGAACATCGAATACATTGATTGGTTGGTTGATTGATTGATTGGTTGGTTGATTGATTGGTTGGTTGATCGATTGATCGATTGATCGATTGATCGATTGATCGATTGATTGATTGATTGATTGATTGATTGATTGATTGATTGATTGATTGATTGATTGATTGATTGATTGATTGATTGATTGATTGATTGATTGATTGATTGATTGATTGATTGATTGATTGATTGATTGATTGATGCAACAGTTGATTCATAAGCTTGATCTACACCATCAGGTCGACCGTATTGTCGACTGATCGCAGCAGGCCACTGCCTTACAAGGTGGCTCCAAACACCAATCCCCTCTTCACAAGTGCGGACCTACATCTCGGAGTCAACACGAGCACTTGTGGACATGTTATGCATGCTGACTGCTGGAAGAGGTTGGTTGTTTGGTTGGTTGGTTGGTTGGTTAGTTGGTTGGTTGATTGGTTGGCTTGTTGGATGGTCGGTTGGATGGTCGATTGGTTGAATGGTCGGTTGGTTAGTTGGTTGGATGGATGGTTGGTTGGTCGGTCGGTTGGTTGGTTGGTCGGTTGGTCGGTTGGTCATTCACGCTTACAGGCTCTTATTTTTTTAGATCTATTATGGGCATTATTATCAATAATGTCGATGATTTTCCTCTTTTTTTAACTGAATAAAAATCTCCTTATCAGTTTTTTTGAAGGCCTGGCACAAAGAGACGCGCGTCGTAATCGCATACGGTCGCACAACGCGTACGACATCACGAAGAAGGAGTTCGTATGTCCGATGTGCGAGAACTTGTCCAACGCCGTCCTGCCCATCATACCCTCACTCTGTATGCTCAGCAGGGAAAGGTCTCTTGCATGCCTCCTCCAACTTTATTCATGCTTTTATTCATTTACGTTTGTTAAATTCTGCTGGCTGATTTCTGAGTTTAAACAATACCCAAAAAGCGAAAATTTTGAATGATATATGATATAGAATGATATATTTATGTTATAGGAAGTTATTCTTTTCATGTTTATAAACGTATTTTGGTATTTTTTTTGACTTTTTAGTAAATTTTAATTGACTATTTTGTTTGTTATTAGTAAAATTAGTTATCTTTAAATTTTTAATCATTATAAGTCATTTAAAATCCTGTTTGATTAATTCGATTGACTGCTTTGGATCATTTTTTAGTTATGAGGAAAATATTTGTGATGATGATGATAAGGATGAAGATGACGATAATGATGATGATGATGATGACGATGATGATGATGATGACACCAGTGACGAGAACAAGGTTGACGTGACGTTGGATGAGTGGCTGGATGGCATTCTGAAGACCGTGGACCACAGCATCAAGCAGGAACAGGACAAGGCGTCAAAAGGTTCCTTCGTGGCATCGTCGTCGTCGTTGTCGTCACCATCATTCCTTTGTTGTCATCTTTGTTTAGGATATCTCTTCTGTTACAAACATAAAATAGATGATTAATATTTGTGATGATTGTTGTTTTTACGTATTCATCTCTTGAAAATTGCTCCTGTGTTAATAAAAGCTATGAGTTTGAAAAATTTTGAAAAAATATCGACGAAAATTGACGAAAAATCGCGTTGTTACACACACCATAACAACAGATGACTCCTTCTTCTATGTTCCGTGTCCACTATCAACAGTGACCAAGATGATGGCGGAAGGAGTGGCCACCAGGTTCCAGTACCTCTTCGACTTCATCGTTGATGATAACAGGTCGGTAATGTTGTTCACTGTCTAACTTGCTATTCTCAATACTCTATATATAAAGACTGCGTTTTATGGTGGTGGCTATCTTAGCGCTGATGGTGATGAAGGCAATGGTGCAATCTTTCAATGTCGTTGTTGTCGTTGATATTTTGTCCTTGAAACAACCTTAAAACAACTTCACTACTTTCACTTTTTCAGTTTTTTCTTTTTCGTTGCTCTCCCCTCTTTATTAGTTTTCAGCATCACCGTTATCTACTCTACAACAGTATATTTGTTGCTATCCAATCATTTAATCGCCTTCACCATCATCATCATAATTATCATCACCATCATCATTATCATCATCATTTAATCACCTTCAGCTCAGCACTGTCCGACAGCATAGTGGAGATGATCAAGAAATTCAACGATGACATGTTTGAGATGAGCTTGGATATTTATTCATACAACAGTGACTACAGAATGCCCCTATCTGTGTGGAACACTTGTGCTTACTCCATTCTCTGCATTGGTTGGTGGCAGTTAGCTTGGCGGCTCGCTTGTTTGTTGACCGGTTGACCGGTTGGTTGATTAGTTGGTTGGTTGATTAGTTGGTTTATTAGTTGGCTGGTGGGGTTACTAGCCAGCTGACTGGTTTGTCGCTCATTTGAATGTTAAATACATATTGCTTGGATAGCAGTGCTTCATGTTGCATCGAGAGCTAAATTAGTTGCAGGCTAAACTTGTTTTTTGGTAGATTTATGTAAATGTTACTGGTTGAATATTTAAGTTACTCCATAGAAAGGTGATCTAATAGTTGATATCTGATGGCATGCATAAGTCTCACTTTAGTCAGAGGTTGTAGAATGTTCAAATATAAATATACATACATACCTCTGATACGTCCTACCTCGGGAAACTGGGTCTCTGGACGCTAAACGAAGATTGATTGATTGATTGACCTCTGATGACCTGACGTGGATTTGTTTCAGAAAACAGCTTGCGAGATGAAGAGAAACCTCTGTTTGGTTCATTGGCGTCGAAACAGGCAGAGTGTCTGTGTACTCTCGTGCGATTGGCTGCCATTACAACCAATCTCTTTGCTGTCAGTACCATAAAAAGACACTGTATAAGAATTCTTTCAGGTCGGGTTTGAACATTAAAAATGAACTACCTAATATAAACATTTACTGAAAAAGTTCTTTGTTAACGAGTGGATTGGATAACCAGACATTTTAAATGTTTGATAATGCTTAATTATTATTTCATATTACTACTTTTATTACGATTTTACTATTTTGTTATTGCTCAGCTTAATTATTGTTATTCATTCTCTCTCCTGTTAAGCAATATTCAGCGCAATCGTGTTTCATGTTTTTTTTTGTTACATGCAACTCTCTTACTTTTTGCGGAAGTTGGCTGTTTATTAATGTAAAGATAGCAACACAACCGTTCGTCATTGGCACTATTTTGTGCAAGGACTAAGCGCTGCCTCATCAGAATAATTTGTTCCTTCCGATGCAGTGATGTCCTGCAGATATCTAGATCTAAACACCCCTTCGATAACCGACATGGAGCTCTTCCACTGCCTGGTGACCCTCTGCTACAGCCTGCCATCGCTGTACAAGGAGGACTCGGGGGGCAGCACGTTCGTACTTTCGAATGGCGTCAACGAATCAAACGCTCTGAAGTTGGTGCTTGCCTGTCACATTCTGCAGATCATGATCGCCGATCTGCCCGCCAGAACTCAACAGGATGAGACAGGTTGGTCAGCCGCCGGGTCCGCGAGTGATATTTGAGTGCTGATGGTGGTGGCTGGTCGTTGTGCTGATTTATAGTGATGGTCGGTTATGATATATTGTGTACCGGTTATATTATGAATGTTATAATGCGATTGGGGTGACATTAATATCGATGCGTGTAAATGATCGCTAACCAGCAAGGAAACAAATGGAGGTTGACAGTGAGTCGGAGAATGACGAGTTAATGAAGATCTGCCAGCATCTCAGGAGCATGGTCGGGTAGGTTCTTCTGAGGTTCCCTTCTTATTCAGACAGTTTTGTAAGATGAAATGTTGAGTGCCTCGCCACATCCAATCAATGATTTCAGAACATTTTTATTATTTGTTCGTTGTTATTGCATTAATTTCTTATTTACATGTAAGTTGATAGTCTAATTTTGTTCATTTGACGCCAAATTACTTACTAAAAATAGCGTTTTACAACACGAACTTGAATATTTTTGCAAAATATTTTGTTCCAAAGTAATATAATAGAAATTAATTATCGATGTTTGCAAATATGAACTGATGGCGATATCTTCAATAAAGAATAAATGAATTTGATGTAAATGACTGCTGCAGACTGCCCCTGTGCTCACTGACCCCCGCCGAACTCCTGCAGCACATCCAGCTCTCTTGCCTACCTTTCCTCAGGTGCGCCACTCTCTTCTTCCACCACCTCACAGGCGTTCCAGCTCCACTCAAACTTTTCGGTTCGTCGTTCCTCCTTAAAATTCAATTAATCTCATGTTTAATCGTTATTTTTTTATTTTCGAACGCTAGGACCATTTGAAGCCTAATGACTTTGTAATTGAATTTTTTTCGAAAGTTTTTCAATTTCTTGTCGGGATGCTCGGATTTAGAGTTTATGATGTTGTTGATATGTACAGTTTAGTGCCTGCCATTGTTCTTTGTCTGATCAGGCTATGAAAATAATTAATATTTATGATGATGACGACGATAACTATGGTAATGACGATGATGGTGAAGATGATGGTGACGATGATGGTGACGATGATGATGACGACGATTATGGTGGTGGTGGTGGTGATGGCAATGATATAATATACAGAGAAGAATGATGAGGAGTTTAAAGTGATATGTGAGTACTTGGATCTAGGTCCGAACTTGGCAACCTTGTTCAACCAATCGAAACACTTGCAAGACGTGCTAATGGAGTGAGTGAAATTTATTTCTTCTGTTGTTAACTATTTAATTTTTTTATTTAATTATTCATGAATTTATTGTTTATTCTCGCGAGATCTGTTTGATGAATATGGTGGTAAGGGTTTTATAGATTCATTTGTCGGTGACTGGCTTGTATTGTATTGTATTTTATTGTATTGTGTTGTATTGTATTGTATTGTGTTGTATTGTATTGTATTGTATTGTGTTGTATTGTATTGTATTGTGTTGTATTGTGTTGTGTTGTATTGTATTGTATGGCATAGGGTTACGAAGATCACTTAGGCTACCGATATGCTACGATAATGGCTTAGTTAATATTTTGATCGGAATGACGCTAATTAACGCAGTAATAAGAGCAAAAAGAATTTAACTGAAAGGCCATGTTTGGTGATGTTTGTAGTGGGTTACAATTTTTTACAAATCTTTGATAATTTTCATCATTTATTCGTCAAAAAACACGCCAGATGGTGCAATGAGTTGTCACGAATGTTAGATTCCCACAGCTCAGCGACAGAAAATCAAACTTCGATCGCGGCGGCGCCGACAGCATCAGCAGCGGTGGCTCCAGCCGCGTCCTCATCTCGCACACAAACCTCTGTACATAACCCCTCGCTACCGTCGTCATCGACGCCGTCATACTCATCTTCATCGTTTTCATCGTCGTCGTCAGCGTCAACATCTTACACAGTTACACAGCTCTCGATTCCTTCAACATCTCATCGTCCATTCACGAAGATTGTCTACCCGCGGAAAGTCAATCGATTGATTGAATTGCCAACCAACTACAGCGATCTTATCAATCAGTTCTCGGTCTTCAGGTGCGTCAGTTACGCTGCCTTTGTAATAAGAAATTGTTAATTCTTTGAAATATCAAATTATGTTTTAATTTTCGAAGGGGGTAATGTTAGTGAAGTGTTGTTTATTGAGAATTGTGTTTGATGTGATTCATGACTAACATTTGAATGAGTCATATAACTTATCACAAAATCATAGTGAAATAATGAGACTTAATTCGTCGTCTGCCAATGGAAGATGATGATGACCGGTGATAATTACTAACTGCGACTTACAGCTGTCCTAAATCGAACTCGAATGAGGACAGTCGCAACCCCTCCATGTGTCTGGTCTGCGGTCTGGTCGTCTGCTCGCAGAGTTACTGCTGCCAGGTGAAGTTGGACTCATCGAGGGAGGATCCGGTGGGAGCTGCAGTGGCACATGCCTACAGGTGTGGTGCGGGCACTGGCATCTTCCTCAGGTTCGTCTCATTCCTCATTACTCTTTCCTCTACCCTTCTCCCCTATGCTGTTTCAAACAGGCTCATTCCTTGCTATTGCGTCTTCTAAAAGGTGTTTTCTTTCTCACTCGCTTGCTTCAACTCGCGAAAAATATGCACATTTTTGAAGTGTTGTTTAATACGCCAAGTTTCAATATTTACTTTCTACAGACCTTTTTCTTTAATTATTTTATTTTTTTGTGTTTTTAAAATAATTATTATTTGTGCCAATTTATAAGCTTTGCAAAATATTCTTGTTTATGCGAATAATATATTTGTTATATGTTTGAATTTCTTAATAAATTTTCTTCGTCTTGTTAGCATACTTTTAATGTATGATATGATAATTGTGGTTTTACTTAAAATTGTACATGCTTGATAATGGTGATCGTACTTGAAATTGTACTTGAAGGATCAGAGACTGTCAGGTGATGTTGATGAACGGCTCGAACAAGGGCTGCTTCGTGTCTCCCCCGTACCTTGATGCCTATGGTGAAACGGATGAATTCCTCAGGTCTCAACCAACATTTCAAATTTTTACAATCCTTCATTGTTCTCTTGTCTAGTGTTTTTACTGCTTTATGGAGTCGTTGTGTTTGTTCTTGTTTTTGTTTATATTTATATTCTTTTGTTTATATTTATATTTTTTTGTTTATATTTATATTCTTTTGTTTATGTTAATTTTTTGTCAATTTCCCATTTCTGGTGCACTTGTTATTTTTATTTCCATTTTTTATTTTTCGTGCCTTCTCAACCAACCCTGAGCATACGTCATCTTCACGAAAATTAAACTCCTAGAGACATTAGAATGCGTACCATTAAAAAAGACAGTAAAATTGAACCAAGTTCATTTTTAAAGTGAAAAGAATTTTTAGATCCAGGAACTATAATGTAGAAAGATACATTTCATAGTTAATTATACCACTAGCAGCACCATAAAGATCGTTCCGTACATGTACAGGGTGACGCTTGCAGATGGTGTTTCTCAACATATGGCGTTTACTTACTTCTATTATAGCTTCTATACCGGAGTTTGGAAGTTGTTTCCAATGTTAATATCGGCTTATGTTTATATAGATAGCGTTTTTGCGGTGTGTTCTATGAAAAGTTATTTATAAATCTAATAAAAGTATGCACCAATTTTTTTCTTCATACCAGACGAGGCAATCCATTAGCTCTCTGTGCGGAGAGATACAGGTACATAGAGAAGTTGTGGATCAACCACCAGATCGCTTCAGAGATCAGTCACAAGGTCGAGGCCTATCCTCACCACGGCTTCAATGAGTGGCATACACTCTAGTTCTGCAGCTGCTGCCGTTGTTGCTGCTGCTGTTGTTGCCATCTTTCATACATCAAAACTTTACTTAGCTATTTACAATACATTAGATTATTTTTATTATTAAAATTATTATCGTTGTTATTATTTTGGTTAACAAACATTATTATTATTATTATTATTATTATTATTATTATTATTATTATTATTATTATTATTTAGATGCTTAACGGTGAATGGATGGTGGTTATTTGGTTGGTCAGTCAAGCACGACGTGCATGTATTTATGATAATAAGACAATAGTTGATTGATTGATTGAGTGAGTGAGTGGAAGATTGATAGGGTGATTTCGTTTTATTTTTCAGTAGAGACAATCCTTTGAGTAGATGGTTTGTAGCATTTTACAGCAATCTGGCTATCAACGAAGCCACGGTGTAACGATGTTTTCTGTAAAAAAAAAAGTATTTTCACTTTCATTAAATAATATTTATAACTGGATAATTCGAAGCAACATGTTTTAGTAACTGACTGGACGACAGTTACAGACAGATCAATTAATTAATCAGTTGATAAATATAGATTATTCATGAACATATTTACGCTATCAATTTATTTGTTGAAAATGATTTACAACATGCCTGTCTTCTATGACGTTTTCAGTCTTCACAGCAATAGTTATCTGTGTTCGTCGCATTATGTTCACAGATCGTCGTAATGGATAAATGGAATGTGTACAAATATTAATATTACAATGTAAATGCGATGAACATGTGGATTAACGAACTAACTCTTCACTAACAAGTTGATTTTGTGCTACTTCGCATACAAACAACTTCATAGCTCAGAAACCTCTCAACTTAAATGATTGTTTTTTGAAAATTGTGTAGATTTCAGAATTAATATAATGAAGAAAGCGCTTGATTATTATTATTATTATTATATACGCATTAAAATTATTATTATATACGCATCACGTGTGATTAACATATCCCAGCAAATGCATCTGTGTACGTCCGATGTACATACAAGTATGCCTGCCTGGATACGTATGTTCACTTTTGCCCGTTTATGTATATGTAAATACATTATTGACTTTTCCCTCGGGAAAATTATCTACTGAAATTTTCTTTACCATTGTTATTACTGTTAGTAGTGTTGAGGTTTTATTGGAATCTTGATTTACGATCATCACTAATGCTGATGGGTGGAAACGATGATTTAATGTTCACGACAATGAGGATGAAGTTTTATTTGGAGAGGAAGTTTCTTGAAACTTCTTTGACCGTAGACTTTTATCTTCGTCATCAACTCTTATTATCGTCGTCGATTGTCATCATGATCTCTCAATTGTCATCATTATCTCCTGTCATCTTATTTTCATCATTCCTCATCATCGGCTGTCATTATCACCAATCATGAAATGCCGTCATTATCTTCCATCCTCCTCCTCCTCATCATCTCTCATCTCATCTTCGTCATCATCATCATCGTCAAGCGCCAGCGCTGTTAATTGGATTTATTTTACGTGGTGTTAGCTATGATTTCTAATAACTGGCGTGATGACCCTCTTCTAGATTTCATTTCATTGAATGATTCGATTTTGTCTCACTCATATTTTAGAAATATAAATTTTAGGATGTTTTAATATAACTCAAATTAATGTAAATAAATTTGTGGATGTGCTATTTTCTTTTTGACTCGTTTGCGTTTTGACTAGTGTTTGCTTATTCATTAAGCCAAGCCATTCTGAATATTTTGCTTTCATTTCACTTAACTATCAAAATTGTTATAAATAGTATGATTCCTACCCAGATAGTTTTTTTTTACTGTTGCTTTTCTTTCTTTATTTATTTGACATTTTTGATAGTTTATCCAGTTGTTATAATATAACTTAAATAACATTTTTCAACTTGAAACCATGCATGCTCTAAACATTTGGCAGCACACATTTGGCAGCACACTCAAGTGTGGTTCGACGTGGGGTCTAAGTGAAGGGTATAAAAGTGTTGCAAGAAGAGGTTGGTTGGAAAAAAGCGCCTGTGAAAATGTGATGTCTTTTGCTAAGTTAGTGAATTGAAGGTGATTGATGACCTGTTAATGTGATCATTGGATGAAAGGTGTTTGATAAAATTGTATTGAGCGGAAGATGTTATACGAGAGTGTGTCTGAGTTGCTTTAACATTTTAGACGGAGTTTGTAGAATAGAAGTGAGAAGATAATTACCAATTGAATGAAGACAGGATATTGAACCGTAATAAAATGCTGACGACGTGATAGGTATTCTGAATGCTATTCGAATAGATGTACTGGAGGGACTGTATGTTGAGAATGAGTTAGTTTGGCAGTTTTATTTTGAACGGTCTGTATTTTAACACTAGAAGGAACTAGTAGAGCTGTAGTAAATAAATCATGATAGAGTAAGACATAGACATTTACCAAGTGTGCTTTATGTTTATTATAGCGCGGAAGTATTAATTGCAGGACCTTATTGCCGAAAAAAAAATAATTTGATAAAAGCCTGAGATTGGCAATACAGACCTTGAAGGTTTACATCAGAAATTTAAAAAATTCAAAATCTGTTTATGGCAGACTTGTGAGGTTTATGATGACGAAAGTTATTTAGATACCACCTATGAATATCATTAGTGCAAACTATTGAGGTGTGGTTGTGGGCAAAATTTTAACCAAGATATCGTTGGCAAAAGAAATTTAAACTGTGAAATAGATATGGCCAAAAACGAAACTTTGAGAGACTCTGGAATTGATCATGTTGACAAGGGAGGTATGATATACAAGCTTATAAATGGGAGTTTATTTGAGATTGAGCGAGATCAAAATTTGATGATTTGAGTGAATCACATGTGACGTTAGCACGATTTTATATATATTTAATAAAGAAGTTTATGTCGAGGCGATCAAAAAGAACAGAATAACTTATTAGTCTTTAGATCAAGTCCAAGCATTACTACTATATTTCGATCACCCCGTTCACCGAAAGCGACGTCTGTAATGTGTAGTAAAACATTCTCAGTAGCGAGCTAGAAGCGATTAGCTGATTGAAGTTTTGTGAAATTATTTTTAGCTTTTAGGTGGCTGAGAAGTCTGAGCATGAGGCACTCAAGCATTTAAGAAAGAGCAGATAAGTTAGCTTTCTGGTTTCTATTAAGAGATGGTTTCTTTAGTAAACGGAAGACTCGATCGGTTTTATAGTGATGAAAAACATCCGGCACTAATTTTCTAAAGATGGTTGCTGAGATGAAAAAGAACTCCTTTCACATGGAAGGGGGGATGGAAACAAGAGATACTCATAACAATCTCTGTAAATATATCATGTTTACATGTGCTAACTTAGGTTTAATGTTTTCTCAATTTTCCTACCAATGCTCATTTTTATGACGTACATTTAAAATATAAAAGCGGTTAGCTCATTTGAACGGAATACATTTTAGTGCACTGTGCACCACCTTGCGGCTGTTCAGTGTAAGCGATGACAGGTAACGTACCCATGTACTGTATATGATTTTTATATGCACACCCACATTTATATTAATAATAATAAAATTTGTTCACATTAGTGCACAACATGCACACTAACGTTAAGTAGCGAAATTTGATATAATGATTGTTGTTGCTACATATCTCACCTGGCCAATGTTTTTTTCTAGCTGCTTATTGCGTGAAGACATTGAAAACAACACAGGTAGGCTACAATATTTATTTCTAACGCTGGTGCATACAATGCACTGCAACGCGTTCTTCGTCGTTTGCGTCCTGTTGTACTTTCTATCGTAATGTCTTGGTGGATAGGTTTTCTCTTTAATAAATCGATTATAATGAAAACAAAATAGAATTTTTGTTAAAAAAAGCTGACTTTTTTAAAATATGCATTTAAATATATAATTATCTAGACAAAACATGAAAACGGTTACTATTTAAAACGAAATTAAACGCATATATATTCATATATATAAATATATATATTTATATATTTATATATATGTGTGTGTGTGTGTGTGTGTGTGTGTGTGTGTGTGTGTGTGTGTAAATGTATAAAGGAGACCATATTTTATACAGTATTGTATGAATTGTATCTGCCTAAGGTCTATCTGCATGATGAATATGGATAATAACAGTTTCATTAAATTTTCATGATGAACTTGGATAATAATTCTATTTTCAATAAATTGAACAGTTTCCAAAAAAAATTCTAATAAGGAAAATTGAAAAAAACAACCTTTAAATTGATTAACGCCAACAATTCGGCAAAATTCATACAATACTATATATGTAAATATAAATATATTATATATTTATTTTCTGTTCTGCACATTTAAGCAAAAATTACGCTATGCATTTTAAATTTGAATCACATGTAAGGTTTGAATAACCATACATTCACAATGAATACCTATATATAAGCGTAACTGTTTAGACATATTTTAATATGTATATAATATATAATGATGTATTTATCTATATGGATGTTATGCACGTAATGTTGTAAACAGCTTTTATGCTGGCGCTTACAGAGGTAGAATTCAAACGTTATGCCAATGCAAGATCCGGGTTGTCTAACAAGTGTTTTTTAAAACTCAATTAATTAATTAATTAAGAAGCAATTGGTGTCTATTTATTTAAATTATGTATACGATTTGAAAGCTAGTAGTTATTTAAAGAAATAGTGAAGGCTAAACGTTTCTGACTACAGTTTTAAAATAAATTTTTATATTTTGTTACAATTATCGTTACGAAAATGTTTCTGGAGTGTAAAAAAACTTTTTTTGTGATTTTTCTCATGGTTTTCCAAACATCTGCTGGAATTAAAGGTTTGTGCCTGCCTATATATTATAATTTAGTTATTTTATTTATTCGGATTGCTAATTCATAATTAAAGTTGCTTGAAAGGTTTTTTGTTTGTTTTTGCACTAACGATGTACATTTTTTTTAATTTTTTAATAGAGGATAGCAACACAGTGACGTTGATAACGATGAAAAAATTGCATTCTGATTCCATAGCCGTTATCAGCAAGAAAGGCGATCCGAGAGATCCGAACCTTTGGATCTTTGCAAACGATTCGTATCTGCCGCAACTAGCAAACTTCAACGACACACCACTCAGTATTGACTTCAACTACTACACGAAGGAGGTGTTTTTCAGTGGCCTACGGTCTAAAAGCCTTTTTAAGCTTAATTTCGATGTTGGTGCTTTTTCACAACTTTCGTTAACTTTAAATAATTTTAGTCTTATGTTTTACGTATAAAATTGTTAAAATTGAGAAATTTAAATAACCGAATGGCAACAATTCATTTACGAAATCAGATGACAACGACGGACTTCCGACTAGATAGCAGCCAGCATACCACCATCTTTGAGGGCACATCGAACAACGTGAAAAGCATCGCTGTCGACTGGATGAGTGGATCTGTCTATTGGACTGACAGTTCTCACAACTGGATCATGGTGGCCAGTTCCTCCGCTGCAAACGTGTACAAAAGACTAGTTTACACGAAACTTGATAAACCCACCGGAATAGCCGTCCATCCACATTTAGGGTTGGTCAATTTAATTAGTTTTTGAAATGATTTTGAGTAAAAATGTTTATAAAAATTAGTTTTTTTAAAAGATTTATTGTCAATTACAAGAATTATCATTGGACAACGGCTTAGTAACAAGGGCTCACCATTCTTAAACAGATTTTTATATTGGAGCAGTTCGGGAGCCTTGCCAAAAATTGAAAGGTCCAATCTGGATGGCAGCAATCGAATTGTTTTCATCAGCAAAGATCTGACCGAACCTCAGGGAGTTACCATAGATTACGATAATTCTCTTTTGTACTGGGTGGATGGCTGGACCAGCTTGTTGCAGTGTGCAGATGCAAGGACGGGGCAGAACATGCTATCTTACTTCATCCAGTCTCCATACTTTTTCTTCTCTGCGCTCTACGACGCTGCCATTTACAAAGTCATTTTTCATCTTCTGAATTTAAATTTGAATTACAATTTATTTCCATATTTCATTATTTACAACGTTAATAGTTGATGACATGCTCGTCATAACTACCATTATTTTACATTTTGATTTGTACTGCACTGACAAAATTTCAATGACGCAGGGCCTTATCCTCATAACTGATCAGTTGCAGTGCATCATACTGACCAACCTGACCTCTCGTACTTTTAAGCTGCACCCTATCAAGAGCTACGTACCGTACGACGTCGTTGTCATCAGTCCCGACAATCAGCCGACCTACGACTTCAGTGAGTTGCACGATTTTGTCATCATTCTTACATCTTTACTATTTCTACTACTTTCTAAACCTGAGACGAGTAGCTATAATAAAGTTCACTAAAAATTTCTCTTGTCTTGAAAATCTTAAAAAAAATGTTGTTTGCTGTCAAGTCGTCGAAGGTCGGAGTTGACGATAGAAGCACAAAAAACTTATTGACTCGAGTTATAGGATGCCATGAATATTGATATATTCAAAACAATTTGGTTGGTTATAATTTTAGGACTAAATGCTAAAAGATGTGCTTTACTGTATAAAGTTGATTTCGTGAATCATTAAATTCGAGAGATTATTGGATTCATGATTTGTAAATGGAACTGAAATATGTTTAACGTCATTTCAGTTAAACTCCAAGTTTTTTCCTATATTGGCCTTTTCAAACGCGAACATTTTTAATAGTAAGAATTTTTGACAACTTCTATAAATTTGTTGAATTTATTCTCATGCTTCTGATGGATAATTTGTTGCTATTACAATCGGTCTTATTCTACCAAATTCCTTTTTTGACATCATTTTCGTTATCGTCGCGTCATTCATCTTTATCACTGAGGTTGATGTCTTTACCACTAATGTCATTCATCATTTTAATGTTTTTAGACACATGTGCTTCGCTAAACTGCCCCGACATATGTGTGAGTGATGGCAATGGAACATACCACTGCATCTGCAGGGAGGGGTCCAAGATGCTTGAAGACAACAACACGTGTGTTGGTTGGTATGCAGCAATGCTTTTTATATCGTTCATAGATATCCATATGCATACTTATCATTCATGTACCAATACAGTGTATTGTATTTAAGAAGCATTTCGTTTGCATCAGAGTTAATAAGTTTTTTTTCAGAATTTACTAGAATAGCAGCGGTTGATGGGCATTGTTATTATATCACTTATAAAAATTTATTAATTACGATTGAAAATAGCAATTTGATGATTAATATTGTTTATTTATTGTTAACAATAGTGACAATAGTGAAATTTATGAGATGCGTTAAAAATAATGCGAACATTTGATCATCACGTAAGTCTACAGCAGACCGGATGCGACCAACTTCATCTACAGCACCGACAGTCAAATATGTTTGTATGACGTGCTACGTTCAGTCGCCAGTCCAGAATGTGTTATTTCCCCCGAATCATCTTTACCTTCCGCACTTGCTTTCAACTATTATTCGTCAAGGTAGTTATTTATGCGTTTGTTCGTTCGCACGTTTGTTTGTATGTTCAAAGTTCATTCGTTCGTTCACTTGTTTGTTGCATTTGTTTATGTGTTTAGTTCATTTTATAACAGTATTTTTATTAAAACATGCAGGCAGGCATTTGTTATGTATTTGAAACTGTCGTAATTTCATTGACGAATTATAAAAGAAAGTCCAGTTTTAAATTATTTCAAGTCCGGTTTGGTAATCATAAATATAACCATAATGATAAATAATATAACAATAAACTCTAAGTTTTATGCTTAAAACATTCCTCTAATTAAAATGCTGGCAGATTGTTCGTGTCGGATGTCGAGAGCGGCTCCACCTACCGAATGATCACAGATTTCGACAACCCTGTAAATTCACTTGTCGGAACTAATAAGAAAAAAATAAGCGGTTTCACCCTATTGAATTTTAAATACTAATTATCATTAAAGGACAGTCACCATTTTAAATACTAATTATAACTGACGAAAATAACTATGGATAAAAACAATGTGCTGCTAAACAATGTGCAGTTCACATCCATTTTAAATAAAATAGCGGGAGAGTAGAATAGATTTTTTTTATTTTCACGATGTTAGGACTTTCGGTGGATTGGTTGGGTGACAACTTGTACCAAACTGACACGGAGGCAGGGACGATATCAGTGAGTAAGTTGGATGGAAGGTACCCGGTGGTGCTCCTCAAAAATTTGCTGAGACCCTGGGACATCGAAGTTAATCCACTGAGTGGGTTAGTCAGTCTTCAGGTTTTATAATTTTATTATTACTCCTTGCAAGTCGTTTCAGTGCTATCGTTAATTTCAATGTCAACAAAGATTCCGCCATTTATTTAAATGCTCGCACGACAGAAAGTTTTTCAAATTTCACAAATAACCTACTGCACGAAAAATTTCGTAAAAAAAGTTGTAACTGCTGCATTTGTTAATGTTGACATGTTCAGGTTAATGTATTGGAGCAGCGAAGGTACGGTGTATGTGTCAAACATGGATGGCACTGTAGTTCAAACTTGTTTCATGTTAACCGCTGCCAGTCTGAAAGGTCTGTCCATCGACATACAAAATAACGCGTGAGTTTGAAACAAGTGCATTTGTAACACTCACGATGATTTACTTCGTCTTCAAAGATGTTACCATATCAATTATAATAAAAAATTCTGCTATGTTTATTCTCGTAACATTTGTTGTTATTTTCATTTTGTTGAAAAAAAATAACTAATTGTAAATTTCAAACTAGCGAAAATATTTTAAAACAATTTACAAAAAAGTTATGAGGCAAACATCTTCGGGCAAAATTTTATTTACAAAAATTACATATACACGTACATGCAGTACATGTAAATGTTACAAACATGAACGCAGTTTGTACGTAGCCGACCAATCTCTGCCAGGAATTTGGATGACCTCACTGGACTGCGATAGCCACAAAAAAGTTATACAACTGGACAAGAACACCAAAATCGATGACGTCATCATTATCAATGTATTTTTTTTTTGCTTTTGATGAAATTTGTATTGCCATATGTATAGGTGCATTGACTAGGTCTGAAAATGCACGGCTTCATCTTGTGTGAATTTTTAATCTTTTAGTATGTTTTAAATCATAAACAAAGTAATTTTACTAAGAAATATTATTACATTGAATGATTTTTAATGTATTTTTTGAAATAACTTTCATTTAATTGTGGTATTTAAGTAAAGTTATAAAGCGAAAATTCAAAATTTTTTTGGTAGTCGGAAATTTTTCTATTAAGGAGTCAGGAAACTTTTAAATATCTGTTCTAAACGTGGATTATAAATTAAACTGTTGAAAAGTTTAACGAGGTGTTTATGAAATGTGTGAAGCCGCCAATTTTACTTTTCCTCTGCAGGATGTCCTGATGTGGGTCAATGGAACGAATATTGTTGGCATGGCTGAGAGAGTAGCTGACTCATTCAATTTCCTTCCCAGTCCTGTAATTAACGATAACGTCAACCAAATTGTTTCATACGGCTACAATATGCAACCGATGTCAAGTGATTCTGGCGGTATAATAATACGTTTAAAATTTAAACGAAATCGAATAAATATATTTACATATCAGTTAGTAACTTCAACTCTGCATGATATAAATAAATTTTTTAGATCTGCTAAATCCCTGTGTGGATTTTGGTGGCAACAGTTCGTGCGGCCAACTCTGTCTCTTGAGGCCCAACCAAGAAACAACATGTGCTTGCTCCGCTGGCTTCTCACTCGTTCATTACACAGAATGTGTTTCGGGTAGGTTTCTGCAATATTCATCATTAAAACTGTTTCACTTTTTATAATTAATGGCCTTTCAAAATTTCCAAATAATGTGTTTGTAATAGCGGATTAGATTTGAGCTCGATGTAAATTAAAATTGAACATTTCAAATTTCAGATCTCTTGTCTGACGACTTTTTATTATTAGTCGATCCAATATCAAAAGAAGGTTATCAAATTCCTCTTGGGAATGAATTGCAGGATGACAATGACGTATTATCAATCAGGTCATTACGATTTCAATCATCCAATCAGCCATCGTCCATAACGTACGACCCTTCAAAGAAGACTTTCTATTGGCTAGATGTCGTCCAGTTAGATTTGCCTTTTTATAATGACATCTCCTCAGGGGCCACCATCAAAAGCAAATCCGTTGACGATAGGCTAAGAGAAGTCAACGTACTGACCATTAAGAAAAGTAACATTCGAATTATTTTTCATATGTTAAAAATTTCATAAAAAGCGTTAAAAATGTCATATAAAAAGATAAATTTTCAAGAAAAAAAAATTCATAAATTAAATTTTTCCTATCGAAATCAGTTTTAATTAAAATACCTGACTTATTACAGGCATCAAACCGACAAAGATCGACTTAATAAGCGACATCCACACGCTGATCTACGACGACGACGACAGCGGACACTTGCATGGTTACGATCTGGTCGGCAACCTGGCCTGGATATTTGAAGACGTCGAAGGCTTGAAGGGTGGAATCTACGCGCTCAACTCCCGTACGATGTTGGTATTTATTTTCTTGAAGCATTCAGTGCATGCATACTTTCTAAATTTTCAATCGTTTGCAAATTCAAGGGACTTCTATTGGCTCGATTCAAGAACATCGTCCATCAAGAAAGTGCGTCTATCAGAATACAAGCGAAAGTTTGAAGATGAAATTCCTACAAATGATACCGACCCAAATAACTTGACTGCAACAACTACGTTTGATTCTACAACGGAGACCACAAGCAATGTTGAAACACTGATGCACTGGTCAAAAGATCCAATTAAGGGACTGTCTTTGTCAATCAATTCAGGTTAGTAAATTTAACTAAATTCCTATTAGATCAAATGTTTATCAATTTTTTGAAAAGTTTGAATAACTTTTTAAGGGGAGATGTTAGTGATCTGGACGTTCAATCATATTTATATCTGTAAAGAGTCAGAAGTGGTCTTACACAAAAAATTTGAAAACACAAATTTGACCTCAGTGCTTTTTAGTGATTCAATCATTTATTTCACGACATGGAATGAAAAGTAAAATCTCAGGCCATTAGATTTTGTTTTTCATACATTAACGTTTAGATTTTGAAAATTTTGGATGTGCGTTTCTTACTGACTGTAGATTCGAGAACAAGTTTATTTTGAAACATTTCAGCTCAGTGTACAGATTCGACACGAACAGCAAGAAGTTAGGCAATCTTTTTGCTGGAGTATTCAACAGAATTGTCGATATGAGAGGATTCCAAAATGAGGGTTTACATTTTACATAATGAAACATTTGATAAGCATGAATTTCAACGTTTTAAGAAAATCAAATTAATGATGATATATTCAAAGAATTTAAATAAATTTTTTATAATGTAACGTTTAAGTATATTATTTTTATCACTAATAAAAGAGTGGATCGTCTCTTTTCAAACAGATCAAACTTGGAATGTTGACCAGAACTCTTCAAAAGCAGGTAAGCAGAGGAACGATGGACTCATAGCTGGTCTCGTCGTCGGATTTTTTCTGGTCTTAGTTTTATCTGTTTTCGCATTTTTTATGTGGAGAAGAAAGAGAAAAACGGAAATAATAGAAAGATACTACAGCACCATGGTTACTGAGCAAGAGCAACAAATAGTAAATGAAAATGGAACTTCAAATGAAAATATTTTAGATCGTCAACATGGGCCTTATAATTACAACCAACAAAAAATTGACAACTCTAGTTATGGTACACAAACACATCAGACGATTGGTGGTCCGAGCTTTGTGGGAGGTAAAGGCGAGCAAGCGGTAAAGGGCGATCTCGAAGACGTCCGAATTGTCTACGATGGTGACTCTAACAAAAATGGACAAGACCCAATCGGCAGATCGGGCGATGAACAGTCCAGTCGATTTGCCGAAATTGATATTACAAAATTGTCCTCCTACGCTTGATATTATACACAGGTACATTTTATTCATCGACAGATTTTAATAGAAGCTTTTTTGCGAAAATATTTTTTACTAAAGTTTTTTATATCGCCAGAAGTTGGCATGAAACTAACGTGATATATATATATATTTATATTTTTTTCTTTTCACATATATATTTGAAAAAAAATTATTTTTATGCCAAAATAAATTGTCGTTAGACAATTAAAGACTAACATATGGTTTTAACAATTTACATTTATTAATTATTATATTTTGTTATTTACATAACAATCAAAAATCTCAAACGACTTAAAGGACTAATTTTTATAAAAAATTGTGTCTCAGAAATTTTACTGTTTAATTAAACTTCCTTAACTCAACTCCAATCCGCATAATTTTCTTTTTTTCAAGTTTGTAACTCTAGCTAGATGATTGAAATCGCCCTCGTGACATTTGATTTACTTCCCAGTATAAAGTTCATTTAAACTGGCAACAAAATGCCGCATGTATGACAAAGTCTTTGTTCACAACAACAAACCTCTAAACTATGATACCTGATGCATTAATATTCATGGGCTCACGCGATTGTCTATGTGAGGCACACACGCAGTACAATCCAAACATTCATGTTGTGTGTATAATATGTGAACATTACATATATATGCGATATATATATGTAAATATATATATTTATTCATTTATTCAATTAGTTTATTTATTCTTTTGTTTGATTGTTGTACGCTCGAAAGACAATATTACCCAACGTCCAATTTTGAAGCGTGAAAAACAAAAATAATTTTAATAAAAAAGAATTTGTCAAAAATTTAATTTAACGATAGATGATTATGTGGCGTTCAGAGGTAAGGGAAAATTTAGTGGAGTTCTCTGGCTCCAACCTTGTCGTAATGATCTCAATGTATAATCTTTGTTAAAATTTTATTACACTCGAAAAATATGACATTAGAAAGATTGTATTTGAAACGATCTGAGCAACCTGGCGATGACAAATTATAATAATTCATTAAACAACGGATAATATTCTAATTGATCAATTCAAAGTGAAATGAAAAATAAAATTAAGAAACTATGCGTACGGTACAGAACATTTATAATATTATTCTGTTTTATTATTATTAATAAAAAGCATAATATATGTTTATATATATCCTATTTATCATATATATATATATATATATATATATATATATATATATATATATATATATATATATATCAGTTCATATGTGTTTTTCTATTTCGTGTGTGTTATGTGTCAATGAATAATAATTAAAAAACTCAGCACAGAACAAACAATGACTACTCATTCTACATATTCACGAACGATAAAATGATTTATTTTTTAATGTCAAAACTGAACGAACGAACGTGCCAAAAGCTATGTTATTAAAATAATGTAGAAACGAACATAGACTAACATGTGAAATAAATACATTTTCTATGCTGTGATGTGTCGTGCCGTTGTCTGAACTGTTGTCTGTCCTATTATTATTGTCTCTCCGTATATTTATTGGGGAATAGCTGGGTTTACTGTCCGTCGTCTGTTTTTCCGTCTGTCTGTTAAGTTAGCCGGTCAAGTCTGGCACCTCGGAAAATCAACGTTTGACAACCTTGACAGACATCATCCAAGAAACATGGCGACGGTGCAGATGAGACCACCTCAAAGGTAGCACCAATGTTCATTAAATAGGAAAACATGTTTTAACCCCGATGTAATTAGGAGCTAACAAATGATATTTCGATTCGCGCTTGCTGTTCAACACGTAGCTGGCTCTCTTTAAATTGGACCGACCTGTTGAGGTGGTTTGAATGAAGAAGCGTTGGACGGCACACCACAAACAAATAACCTATATTTCATCTGGTACATGCATGTATGTATATATTTCATTTGAAACATTCAAATATATTGGAAGGCTGTTGCAGACTGGCATGGAATAACATGCAGTCAGTTATACATCGTTAATTTTAACACGTACAATTAGCAAAATAAATACGCTCAATAACGTTTCATTCCACTCGTCTACGTTGTTGCATTAAATAAATATACCGGTCGGTCTGAATACGGCGATCACCTACGTCTGGGTTGATCATAAAACTTGCGGTAAACTGTCCGCACTGCTATGAAAGTGTCAGTACATGTAATATTTTTCACGTGTAAAACAGAATAAATCATACAACATACTACTATTTATTGACCACCTTCTGCTGGGCAACTCTGTAATTAAATGTGTGGACGTGAGGGAATATATATATTCTAGATTAATGTATGTATACATATTACAAATATTTTATAGATTTATATATATATATATATATATATATATATATATATAACATAATTTAATTTTAAATATGAATATATAGGTATACATATATTTGTTAATATATGCCTATATAGTTATACATAATATTTTTTTAGATATGTTAAAATGCTGAAAGATTGAGGTAAATATATGAATGCCTGGTCGTGTATTTTAATATTCTCAAGTAGACAAAATAATACATAATTAAATAAATAAAAATATATCGTATAATTTTGTACGAAAATTGCTTGATATCAAATATGTTTAATTATGGTTCTACATAAATAAATACAAACATTTTAATAAACACCATAATGAACAAATAAACACACACACACACAAACACACAAACACACACACACACACACACACACATATATATATATATATATATATATATATTGCTACGCTATATATATATATACATATGTTGGAAGCAGACCATATTTTATACGGTATTGTATGAATTCTACCGAATTGTTGGCATTAAATTGATTAATGCCAACAATTCGGTAGAATTCAAATAATATATATATATATATATATATATATATGTATATATTTATATATTTATATGTATATATATATATATTTATATGTATATATATATATATATATATATATATATATAGTTTTATTATATATTTATTTATTCATTTTTATTTATTGGATTAAAACTGTCAGAAATGCAATTTATAGATTTAAATCACAGCATGTTCCGGGTAAGTTAGCTTCCTATTTAATTTTTAGATTTTTCTGACGGTAGATCGTAAATCATTGGAGCTAACAAACGCTGAACATGCTGTGGTTTTTGCCAATAGTTGTATATATATATATATATATATATATATATATATATCCAATAATATATATATATCCAATAATATATATATATATATATCCAATAATATATATGCATGCTTCAGCCACATTATCGATGTAGTTCAGCGTAATAATTTTTTCACAATTTTGGACATTCATCAGATTAAATGTTAAATTGAAAATAATGAACTGCAGTGAAAACGATTTAAAAAATAGATTTTCAAAGTTTTTTTTTAAATAATTCATTGTCGTCTTTATCTTTATAATCATCATTGTGAAATTTGAATATCTGACGTTTATTTGCATTGTAAGCTTGCTGTATGGGTGAGAAAAATTTTAAAAAATATTTCTTCAAAGACGTTGAAGACGAGTTGATAAGTTGAATTTGCAATAAAATAAACAAAATGTGAACGTGAATGTTGTAAAAAATTCATTTGAGGGGTAAAAAATATCTACGCAAAGATCGATCTATCTTCTATTTAGTAATTGACGAACGACTAACTAAGCGATTCACGACACAACACGGCATGCATCATTGAATCATCAATATCAGGCATTCACCTCTCATATATTGACAAATTAATTTTTATAAAATATATTAAAAATATACACAGTGCACATGCAAATTGTAGACACACGCGCAAAGAACATGCGGTTAGAAATGTTTGAGCAGTTTCGTAATGTTATTTTGATTAAAAAATTTTTTTTTCAACAATTTTGATAACACTGTGTAGAGAATATCTGGCAGCAAAGATATTTTAGCACCAATCTAAGCCATCATCGTCGTCATCGTCATCGTCGTTAAAGTCATCATTTTCATCATCGTCATCCGGGGCAACCGACTGCTCTCCATCGCTTAACGTCTCATCAGCGTAATTGTTCCTCATGCAATAACTACTATTTCTTGTTTTTATGTTGTTGTTGTTGACGATGTTGTTGTTATTGCTGATGATGTTGTTGTTGTTAGTGGTGCCATTAACCCTTTTGTTGCGCCTCTCTTCTCTGGCCTTCCACAGTGATCTGTTTCTCCTGGTGTTGTTGTTGTTGTTGTTGTTGTTGGGAGATTTGTTGCAAGATGCTTTGTTGTATGTTGACTTTTCTTCTAGAGAGGACCACTGTGGAAAGGTGGACAGCTGTTTCCTGTGTCTCAACGACGTCGATGTTGATGAAATTAATTTGGTTGATGCAGGATAAGGTAATGTGGCTGATTGCTGACGATTTTGTGGCTGCGGTTGAGAATATCGTGCAGAAAAATTCTCAGTTCTTTCCTCGAAACTGTTGCTAACTCTGTTATGAAAACTTCGGCGTTTTCGTCGTCGTCGTTGCGGCGTTACGGCATCATCAGCTGCAGGTTCGTTGTAGTCAGTGCCGTCCCCTGCAATAATGTTTGGGGAAAAGTTTGTTATCGGTGTCTGTCGTTTTTGGGGGCGCCGATGGTGCGATGATGTTGCTGAATGAAGTGGAAGACAACTGTGACAACGTTGTTGTTGTTTCAGCTGTTGCTCTTGTGAAAGACGGCGTTGTTGAACGTAATGTTGGTTTTGATAAAAGTATTGTTTCGATTGTTGCTGAGTGTGTTCGTACAGCAACGTCCTCGCGTGTTGGCGATGTTGTTGTTGTCGTTGTTGTCGTTGCCGGTCCAGCAATTGCTGGGCACTTGACCACCTGATGATCGGTAGTTGTCGGCGTCGTTGTTGCAGCAGCTCACTACTTGACGTCACTGCGCAATGCTCCAAGTGTTGCTGCTTTTTTTGATTAGAGTTTGATGGCAGTGATTTAGTATTTGTGAGCAAGGCAGCAGAAAACCAACTTTGTCTCAAACGATAATCATGCTCCTCCTGCTCGCTGAATTTGTCGTCAATGACCGACTGCGTTCTAAAAAATGCAGCTTCTCCGTTTTGCCGGCGAGAAAATTGACGGTGATGAAATGAATTGGAATTTGCATTTGTCAGATTTTCGTAACCTTGATCAAGGTCATCTATTTGAGGCAGGTCGTCCTCAAAGTCTTCGTAGGGTTGTTGTTGTTGTTGTTGAGTGTCCAGTATTTCTGTTGGTGACGTCATGACCTGAGGCATCCGTTTCTGCATTCCTGGTGTTGTCGTCATCACTATCTTGCGCTTTGGCAAAATTAAAGATGACGGCTTTTTGGCAGGTAAGGAGGGTAACTTTCTGACACTTGGGAATTGGGTGCGAGATATGTTTGCATAACTTTCTGCATTCTGTTGATGTTGTTGCTGAATTGGTCCTGGGGCTGTGATCGTAAATGGATGGAGCGGCTGTTCTCGCTGCTGCTGTTGTTGTTGTTGCTGCTGCTGCTGTTGTGCTAGTTGTTGCTGGGCAGTTGGTAAAAATTTAGTTTGGTATAGCGGGAGTTGAGATTCGTATTGTTGCGGTGGTAGTCTGTATTGGTCGTTTGGTTTATGATATGCGTGTTGATGATGCTGTGACTGTTGCGACATATGTTCAAGTGGTTGGCAAACAACCTGATCCGCAAACATATTGAAACTTGGCTGTATTGTGTCGTATCGTTGTTGAGGATGTTGTTGCTGTGGTTGCATTTGTTGATGTTGTAGTTGTTGATGCTGCAGCTGTTGATTTTGTTGTTGGTGTTGATGTTGTTGCTCTAGTTGCTGCGGGAGTGGTTGAACTAGCAGTTGCGGTTGTTGTTGAGGCATGATTGGTTGAAGTTGATTTTGGGGCTGGAAGGCAGCATCTTCAAACAAAATATTCAAAATACGTTACAAACTTTCGCTACGCATATCAGGTAATTATAAAATTATATAACAGTTCAAAGACGACAACAATATAGCGTACGTTGAATTTGTAAATTTTTAAAAACAACAACAGATTTTTGTCGTACCTCCAGCTGTTTCTAAGCAACCAACGCTGAAACTTGGTCTAAATGTGGGATAGGGCTGTTGAACGTTTGCTTGAAGCATCGGAGTGCCTGGATAGAAGGAAGATTGAGGAATGATGGTTTCTTCTGTTGGGTGGGTGGCACTACCTCCAGCTGTTAATAAACTTGCAAAGGCACTGTTGACGGATTTGTTGATGTTGCTGAAAAGATTGGTGATGGATTTTGTGAGGGCAGATGAAGTCGTCAGCTCGGTGACGCGAATCGTTTCGACTCGATCGCCGTTGAGAGTGGTAGTTGTAGAGGCAGCGTGTGGGTAGGGGTGCGATTGTAGCTGATCTGAAAATGATAACGTGTGCTGTTGTTGCTGGTGGCCTGCATTTGTAGCGCCAACCAGGGGCTGCTGATGGAATCCCTGAGTGGTTTGCTAGAAAGGAAAAAATTTTTTTTCACAATCGAGATGTTAGTTGTAAAAAATATCATATGTGATGGTGATGTCAATTATTCAATTCACTCTGTAATTGTAATTAAAATGATATATTTGTAATTGTAATTAAAATAATATATTTTGTGCGCATGAACGTTTATTTAAGAGCCAGGCAGAAACACGACAGTCACCGAATTGCTGAGAGAGTCCTTCCTTGACCCTTTCAATATGGGAATGAGAACCTTATTCTTGATGGCAGGTACCCAGGCCGATGTTACTTCACTTGGCACCATTTTTAAAATGTTTGAAAGATCTTTTTTCTGAACAATAAATAATGCAAAGCAAAATAGAAATTTTCACATTTTATCACAAGTAGATAATTTTTGCCTTACATGAGAAGTTTATTAATTATGACAATGATAAAACATTTTTGGATAAAAAAAATAATTTCTGCACGTCAGGGGACTAAATATTACCACCGGCTTGACTGTGACCATCCCTCCATTCGATCCAGTCCTGGTCGGGTCGACGATCGTGTTGGCGGGCGGCTGGTCTTCGAAGTCGAATATGTCCCCCTCGGCATCGATCGTCTTCAGCGCCTCATCCACGCCAATCCTGCATGGAATGTAAACTTTCATTCTATTGCATGGAATGTAAACGTTCACTCCGTTGTGATTTCTCTGCTAAAACTGATAACTATTAGTTAATAAATGACTTCCTGTTTCGTTGTAAAATATGAAGACAGAATACAATCGGGTAGAATGTTTTGACGACTGTAAAAATCAAAACTAGTGTCAAGAAACAGATTAATATTTTCATTAAATTTATGTATTAATGATCCATTTACGTTACAAAGTATGAAGTTGGTTAGAAGCTAAGATGCTGATTAAAATGCCGAACTTTCACAAAAAGAATGAGGTCCTGCTAATGTTGCTCACTGTTGAATTTTGAGAGCCCCTTTGCTCTGTTTGACAACAAGTCAGAAGAATAAATATGGAGCCATTGTTCCTTTCCGCCTTCTTTAAAGCGGATCACCAGGCTCATTTGATATTTTTGAATGCAGTCAAAATCAATGTGTTCAAAAACTCTAACGTAAGTAGATAGGAGCAATAAGAAAAATCGTAGATAGGTAATTTGATCAGATTAGAACTACCAACGTGATCACTTAATAAATGTTTGTGCACATCCTCTCCTCCATCGACCAACATTTAATAAATAGTTGAAATACAAACTCCCACCAATGTCATTTTTCTTGGATATTCCAATAATTATTGTGCTGATTTTAAATTTAATTGTAAAAATAGCGTAGACTCGATGGAAAGGCCCAACAGAGACTAACGATTCAGGCAGGACAGGCAGAGGTCCAGGGATGACCTGATGCGTGGACAGGGCAGTGTTCCTACCGAGACCCCCTCCGAAACCCATCATGTCGTCACCGAGTGGAGTCTTCATCGAACCGATCAAGCGACGAAACAAGGCCGGTCGCTGTTCATTCATTACAGATTTAGATTTATTTTAATATTTTATTCAAAAAACAAATTTTTATTAATCACTTTCTCAGCCCATAATAATTAATTAAAATTTAATTAATTAATTTAATTATTAAATAATGAGTTTAAGTCCAGAGTAAGATGGTGTTGTGTTGCGTTATCAAACTTAATGAGGGTGGCATGTTAACGAGACTATTTGTTAGTTTGCAACGGTGAGATCAGTGATAATATACCAACCATCCGGATGGTTTTGTTCGTCTTGTTGGCCCGCCAGTTCTCGGCAATCAACAAACCAGCGTATATTTTCCCGACACTCAACTTTTTAAAAGTCAGCTCTGTAGGATTATATTCAAATAAAATTGTTTTAAAATCTTTTTTATTTTCTATTCTGTTTTAAAATTATTTCAAAATCTCAAAATAACACTTTTAAAGTTAACTCAAAGTTGAAGGAATTAAAAAAAATATTTATTTAGAATGAATTATCCGGTGATAAGTTGATAAAATGGTTTGGCTTGATACCATCTCATGCATGTACGACTTGATACGATGATATTAACAATATTGGCTGAAATTTATCTTGGTAATAAATCAGAATTAGAACCTTTTCATCAAAGTTCTACCTTCCGTATTGAATAACTAATATAAGAATTAAAATAGAGTTCGTCAAAAACATGCCATATGCTGTCGAGTTAATCGTGTGAAAATTTACACCCATCATGATTGCCTGATAAATGGATCTGACATGACAAACGTCATTCGTTCGCATTTCATGAGCTGCATGTTCATAATTTGAAACAACAATTGAACAAGTAAATACAAAAAATGCCTTCGTTCGGTGGCACCATGAGCTTGCACATCTTCTTCGATTGGATGGGCCAGAGAACTCGGATCGTTTCGGCGAGGGCCTCATCGTTCTTGTCCATCTCTTCAGCTGGTGTTCCAAAATAGAAAAAATATTACTTAACTGATAAACGGTGTTAACAATCGACTTAAATTCAAAATGAATAAAATTAAAAATTATTTTTGCGTAAAAAAACGATGAAATGTTTCGTCGAGATATTTCATACCAGGTCCCATCCTGATTCCGAGGGATTCCCTGATGAGAGCGAACAACGTGGTCGTGAAGTGGACAGTGCCGTCGTCAGCAACAGGCATGTTCATCCGGATGAGTTTCTGGGGGTGTGGCGTGGATCATTGTCAGAGAAATGCAGAGGGAAATGAT
This sequence comes from Helobdella robusta, assembly GCF_000326865.2. Classification (NCBI taxonomy): domain Eukaryota; kingdom Metazoa; phylum Annelida; class Clitellata; order Rhynchobdellida; family Glossiphoniidae; genus Helobdella; species Helobdella robusta. The sequence goes on along the minus strand of NW_008704501.1, from coordinate 1,841,627 downwards.
GAATTGGATAAAATCGATGTTAGTGGTAATATTTATAACTGTAAGTGGCAAATAGAAGCAGTCTGCTTACTCTGTAGGCCAGCCTGTACGGACACTTGTTGCCGAAACCAACTGGGGGCTCCATGTTCCTCAGCATGTCGTACATGTCTGTGTAATGAATTCTGCCGCTAGGTGGAGTAGCGAGGAATTAATGAATGGAAAAGTTTTCAAAAAGTAGAAAAAGTAGCCACAAACACGTACACAACGCATATTGAATGAATGTACAACTCCACATTTTTGTTCTAACCCTCTGCTGCTTTCAAGCCGACCACCAACAGCCTAAAAATCATACACTCAAACGTTGTACATTCAAAAATTAGCTGGAACGAATTGACAGCACGATAACTTCAACAACATTCATCGGGATTAATTGATGAGGGAAGACTGAGGAACGTACACGGCGCCGGGGTCATAGTTGGACCAGACTCTGATGTATTCGTCCAGGTGGTGAGGTCCCAGGATGGACGAGTCACGTGTCAGGTAGTCGAAGTTGTCCATGATGACAGCCACGAACAAGTTGAGCATCTTTTGAGAGTATTCAATTTTTAGTCTCTAATACCATAACATTTATAGATTGTTTGTCAATTTTTTTAATTTGTAAAAATCATATATTGTACATAAAATTATTATCTGTTGCAGTTAAATTGGTTATTATTTAAAATATTTCATACATAATGATGACAATTTGGTTACTACATGAGCAATTTTTAATACTATACCAGAAAGGAGCAGAGGAAAATGAAAGACACAAAATAAGGAATGGCGATATCCAATCCGCACATGTTGGTCCCTCTGAAGTTGGTCATGGGATCGCATTCCTGATTGCTCATGCATGACAACATGATCTGCTGCCAGCTCTCACCTGTTGCACACCTGTGTTCGTTGATTGGTTGACTGGTTGGTTGGTTGATTGACTGGTTGGTTGGTTGGGGTTGGTTGGTTGGCTGGTTGGTTAGCTGGCTGGTTGGTTAGTTGGTTATTTTGTTGGTAAGAAAGAAGATATTTATTGCACATTAACAGTTTAAAAACGGTGAGCTAGTTTATAAAGAATTTAAAAAATTAAAGTTTGTTTCTCCATTGCAATCTGAAAAAAGAAGGTCTTCAAAAAAAATTTCAGTAAGGTTTAATTTATTAGAAAACCAACCAAAACAGAGTCTCCCATGTGTGAACATTGTAACGACAATCTGACCATCTCAAACATATTTAAATGTGAAAAGCTAAAGACAAAAGATTGCATGATAAGCGAAAACTTCAAACTCGTAAAATTTAAATCAGTTGATAATTTTCCTTAAACGACTGGGCTATCACTTCAGAATCTTATTTCAAGCCAAAAATGATGCTTAGAAGCAAGAATAAAAAAAATGAAAGAGAAACTAAATTAATAAGTAAAATTTTTTGAATCGAAACAGAGCACGCAGTAAGACCCTTGGGGAACTGAAGTGCTATTAAACAGGAAAACAACAACAACAACAAACGACAACAACAACAACAAGTTATTGCAGAAATGTTTCAATGAAGTGCACCAACAAACAAAAAAATAATGAGTGAATGATGGAACGAAGGGATGAATGAAACGAATGAGTTGATAAATGAATGAATGAAATTAATGAATGAATGAATAAATGAACGAACGAACGAACGAATGAATGAATGAATGAATGAATGAATGAATGAATGAATGAATGAATGAATGAATGAATGAATGAATGAATGAATGAATGAATGAATGAATGAATGAATGAATGAATGAATGAATGAATGAATGAATGAATGAACGATTGAATGAATAAACAAGTTAAATGAATGAATGAAGAAAGGAATAAAGGAATAACCTAAAAAGAAGCATGACTCCATCAAAAAAGGAGCGGAAGTTGTTGTGACGATTGATTTCCGTTCCTGGTTTCAGTCTTATGTTACCAAAAATCTAAAATAGAAAATGGTCGATGGTGGTTGGGGTTAGTAGCATTTGATGTGTTTGTTTTATTTCAGAATATATCCGCAATAAATTTGTTACATGAACGAATTTCAGGTTCATTGGACGAATAAAACAAAGCACAAAAAATAAATTGAACAGATGCCCAGCCACACGCACTTCATTTTAGACTTTTCAGACTAACCAACCTGCATGCCGATGATGGCATATATGAAGAAGAGCATGGCGATCAGTAGGATGACGTAGGGGAGTGCCTGGAATGAAATGATTTGAATTAAAAATTCGACCACTTATCATCTCTCAGTCATGGATCTTTTGAATGAAATTTGCAATAAATTAAGTCTAAGTGGGAAACCAAAAACCGACTAATTGATACAACCAAAAATACGCAGTTACAAACTAAATGTTGAATTAGTTATTACGTGCATGCAATTCAAAGTCTCGATTGACAAGCTATAGATTCTGTAGCTGAATAATGAACATTGAATAATTTTACCAGCAAGGCAAAAAATTAGTAGAATAATATAATAGATCGAACTTTGAAGGACTGAACAAAAGTCCAGAGGAGTATCCTGATGGTGTAACCTTGTCTCAGCAACTTGATCAGTCGAGCGGCTCTGAACAGTCTCAAGAAACCAAAGTTGAAGAGTCCCAGGGTCTGAACGTGGTGAGGTTTGTTAGGAAGAAGATGATTACAATGATGATGATGATGTTCCAAACAAAGATGATGATGATGATAGGTTGATAAATTAATATGTTTCGAATGATGATGATGATAGATTAATATGTTTCAAATGGTGAATGGTGACGTGTTAATACATTAATAATATGTTTCTAAATATGGGTAAGCAAAAATTGACTGCTCTCAAAAGTTCGAAGATGCTAATTTATCACACATGTAGAAAATTATAAGTTATATTGAAGATGGTGGGTAGGATGGCTGGCTGGTTGGAACCTCGACAGCGTTGATCTTCTGATAGATCTCCGTGTAGAGGACGTCAGTGATGCTGCCGATGATGGTCACGAAGTCGAACACGTTCCAGGCGTCCTTGAAGTAGTTCTGGCGTGCAAGTTGTTAAATTACAATTACGTACAAGTTTTCATTTTACAACTTCGTTAAATTTATATATATAATGGATAATTAACAGCAAAAAAATTAAAAATTATTGCCAAACTGTTTATATAACCAATTAGTTATTTACATTCTTCATAAGTTTCACATAAATAACTGAAAAATATGGGTTCATGTAAGAACCAATATAATAACAATAATAAACACACAATAAATGTGCATAATAGACGCACACGCACGCGCACACATAGACATGATAACAACACACGGACACGCGCACAAACACAGACACAAAAACACACAGACGAACAAACCTTGAGACCGAACGCGATGATTTTAAGAACGGTCTCAACAGTGAAGACCGTGGTGAAGGCCATGTTGAGGACTGCCAGGATGGACGTGTAACTCTCGAATGAGGCATTTTTTGAGCGTGGTGTGTACTGAATTGGATGTAAAATGATTATCATAGTAACGATGACGTGATTATGACGATGTGATTGGAAAAACAATGTCCAAAACAATCCAGATAAAAATGAAAAAGGAGATTTTTATTTCAACCAGAGTGTGATTGTGATGGCGCAAGTGACGGTTTCGATGTCTGAAGTAACAGAAACATAACCGATGTGAACCTTCATCATGAGTAGTATGGTGTTGCAGGCAATCATGACCATGATGATGTACTCAAAGATGGTTGAGACGACGACCCGCCATATCATGTACTTCATGGAATCCTTGTTCTTTGGCATGTACCGACAGACAGGCCGAGCGTTTATTACGAAGTCTATGCATTGTTTCTGTGTTGGTAAGTTGATTGGTTGGTTGGATAGTTGGTTTGATGGTTGGTTGGATGATTGGCTGGTTGGTTGGTTGGATGAATGATTGGTTGGTTGGTTGGTTGGATGAATGATTGGTTGGTTGGATGATTGGATGGTTGGTTGGATGATTAGATGGTTGGCTGGTTGGTTGGTTGGGTGCGAAAATTGAAGAAATTATTTGATAGGTATTTAACAAGGTTAAAAAATGTAAATATGAAAATGATAATAAGTTATCATTTCATTTTTCTTAACCCAGATTAAAATAGTAAAAATTAAAATAACAAATTTTAAACTAATTGAAAAAATATCTGAATACGAATTTTGTTGAAAAATAAAACTGATCAAATATGTAGCTCATTTTAAACAGGTAAGAAATTAAATTAAACCAACAAAATATGGAGATTATTAAATAACATTACAATTTGGCAAGTTCACCAACCACACTTTCAAGTTTTACTGAATAAAATTATTCAATCAGTCTTCTTATACTCGTGAACAACAAAGTTAACCATTAGCCCTACTTCGAATTAAATTTATAATCAATAAAATGAACAAACGTTTTTCTGATATGAAAGCTATAAATCTATAATTTTCTATTTATTGGCCCTAAGCATAGCTTGTTGAGCAATCAACGGAAAATACAAATACAAATAAACGAGTAAGTTCTGAATCTGAAATAATCAAAAAATATATTAAAAACACAAATTCTCACAAGCCAAATCGCAAAACGTCACAAAGAAAATCAAACAGAAATTTAGACCGACTTGATTTTTGTCTAACTCCTGATCAATCAGTTCATTCTCGCCCTGCTCTTGAAAGGTGATGATGATCAGAGCAACGAAGATGTTTATGAAGAAGAAGGGAAACACGATGAAGTACACGATGTAGAAAATGGCCATCTCCATGCGAAAGCCTGGCTGCGGACCCCTGTCTTCGAATGTCGCTTCGATGGAATTCTTCAGCACTCTTTACAGGTTGGTAAGTTATATGAGATCTTGGTCATTGAATGAGAGTTGTATATATATGACCAAAACAGATAGAATGGATTGCATTGTAGATTTGTGGAGCGCCTCTATCGAGTTCTCTTCAGAAAAGTTAGCATACACGATAGCTTGATTCATAATAATAAAAGTTAGACCGGAAATAAAAAAGCGAAACTAACAATGGCCAGCCCTCCCCGGTCTGCACGGCAAATAAAGTAAGCATTGCAAAGGCTACGTTGTCGTAATGGAATTCCCTCTTGTCCCACTTTCTTTTCTCCACGCGAATCGTCGGCTGTTCGTTGCCTTCTATTTCGTACTCAAAATAATATCCCCTGTTGGTACATTACATTTAACCTTAACAATTTATTTACAAACAAAAAAAATTTTTTTTATTATTTTGAAACATTTTTACATAAAATTTAAAAAAAAATTTAAAAATTATTAGTGAGTGGGCCGTTTTTATTAAATCATCCAAAAAACTCTATTCAATCAGTCAAACAACTCCATCCAATCAATCAAGCAACTCCATTCAATCAACCAGACAACTCCAATCTTTATCCAATCTATCCAAATCTTTATCAATATCCCAATATCCAAACTTGTGTCCAATCAACCAGACAACTCCATTCAATCAAACAAATCCATCCAATCAAACAAATCCATCCAATCAAACAAATCCATCCAATCAAACAAATCCATCCAATCAAACAAACTCCATCCAATCAGACAACTACATCCAATCATTAAAACATTTCCAAACAACTCCACCCAAACAGCCAACGCATCAAGTGTTCATTCTGCCAACTGACCGGCAAGTCTCCCGCGTGTTCTTAGAGTCATCGTTGCAGAAGAAGAACCTGCCCTTGAAAAGCTGAACTGCGATGACAGCAAAGATGAATTGGAAGAGAAGATAGACGATCATAATGTTGAAGACGTTCTTCAACGAGTTCACCACGCAGTCAAACACGGCCTGATGGTGACGTTGGTCGTGACGATGGTGGTGACGTTGGAAAATAAAATGGTGAATAATCATTTGAAAATGAGAAGAACGATGGAATGAAGGAACGTGATTGATGGAGTGTGGATGATAACAATGAGTTTTGAAAAATGTTGAAAAAAATTTAAACAATTGATAACATCTAAGAGTTGAAAAAAACCTACAAACCACAAAACGTTAACAATCAATAAATTTATTACTTTAAATTTAGAAATGTTAACAATCAATAAATTTATTACTTTAAATTTAGAATGGTAATAGTAACAAAAAATCGTAGCAATTATAAAATGCAGAAACAAGAATAATTCAACAACGAATTCATTGACCGAATGGCAAATGCTCAACCTTCAGCTTAGGAACCCTGTTTATTGTCTTCAAAGGCCTCAAGACCCTCAAAACACGCAACGACTTTATTGTATTCAGATTTTTACCAGCGGATGGACTGTCGCTATTGGTTGGGTGGGTGAATATCAGTCATTAACTGGAAAATTTAATCCTTACTTTATTGGTTATCATCATTCTCGTGGTTATTATATATATGTATATGTATATATATATATATATATATATATATATACATATATATATATATATACTCACGTTATTATTTTTTTACTATTTTGATGATTGTCCCTTTCAATAACCAATAATAATTAGTTATTATTAATATTAATAATAAAAACAATAATAATAATAAAATATGATAAACTACAAAATGATGGCAAGAAGACGAACGTGAAAGCAAAAGCCACGAGAGCACAGACGACAACCAAGGCATCGAGAATGTTCCAGAGATCCCGGCAGTAAGCACCCGGGTGGAAAATGACTCCAAGATTTATGATCTGCCAGTGTGCCAGTGGCGAGTGTGTCAGGTCATATAGTTTTGTCTCTTTGTTAATTAATTGTTGATTTCAGTGTTTGTCAAATGTGTTTGTCAGTTTATGATATATTTATGCGGTCTATAGTCGAATTATAAATGCAAAATTTGCATAAAAAATGTAAAAAAAATATTAAAAATTTAAGAATCATTAAATTTCATCTCCATGTAGTTCTGAAATAAGTTATATTGCAACTATTTTGTGAATTCTGATCGTTACGACAAACTGGCCAACCTTGAGAATCATCTCAACAGTGAAGACACCAGTGAAGACGTAATCAAAATGGTTAAGGATGCGATTCCTCTCCGAGTTCTCAAAGACGGGGTCTTCAGCCGCCAGTGCAACACTGCTCGCACTGATGACAATCATGATGAACAGGTCGAAATAACGCAGGTTCACCACAAAGTGACAGAATCGTCGAAGTCTTTATGCAATAGAATAATTAATTTAACGATATTTCAGTTTCAAAAGAATAAGAATTTGTTAAACTTTAAAGAAATAAAAACGTGTTTCTATATATATTTGTCAACTTGACAAAAAATTGTCGGGATGCAAAAGTCGTTGAGTAAGGTGGAGTCAAGGAAGTGACTTTTAGAGGCTTTGATGTGCATGATTTTGTAACAAATAAGGTCTGCCGTGAAAGCACAATGTAAAAGTATTGTCTAATGTTTTTTATCGGGTCACATTAGAATTAGCTGTTTAACTTTCCGTTGTTTATTACAGGAGTGAATGTGGTGAGTAAGAACTTAAACGAAGCTCATCTTTAAAAACATCATCACCTGACTATTTGAGTTTGACGAGGATGTAAATAAATTTTTGAAATTTATCAAAAGTCTCTCGCGTAAAAATGAGAAAAATTCAAAATGTCTAAATAAAGTTGATGTATGATTAATAACTGGTTAAAAAATAAAGTTACGATACTTAATATACGTAAACAAAGGCAGAAATTAGGTTTATAAAAAAAACTCATCAAAAATTAAAAGTTTTGTAGACAAGAAATATAGGCTACAAAAAGCAACAGATGGCCAAAAAGTGAGGTGTTTCTTAAATCTGTAAAAATGCAGGAAATGTGGGATAAGTTTAAGAAGCCAGCCTTAGCGATAAATGCGTTGGTAAATGAAAATGAAAAGTTGTTTCTACAAGGTTTCTACATCTATTAGAAACCTTATACTGTGTAGGAGCAAAACATTGATAGAAAACCAAAATGCTTATAGCAGATATTTGCGATAACAATATTCATTAAATTGTACAAATCTGAATATTTTATTACTGTGATTTTCATAAACTTTTCATAATAAGTTGAATTAATTTAAATTTTTATATCAAATGAAACAATAAGCAAACATAACACTTCAAATGCTATTTTATACAAAAGACATCTCACGGATTTGTGGTGCCGAAAATGAACATGGAGCTGAACGGAAGTATGGGCTTAGGTCCTCCCTCATCCTGACCATCATCTTTCAATTGCAATAAAAATTCAGAATTCATTTATTGAAATTTACTCATTGTCTTCTTTAAGATAACCACAACGTTCGCATGGATATTACCGTCGTCGCCGTTGTCTTCCTTGCTATTCTTTTTTGCGCCAGGAGGGCTGGCGACGTTAGCGAATGGGTCGTTGAAGGACATTCTTCAAAATTTTGAAAAAATTTTCATAAGTTGGGGCATTGGATTTTTATGAAAAATAAAATTGCGATAACAAACATTTTGAAGTTGTCGTTAGGGTCTTGAATGTTGAAGCCCGTGTTGGCCCCAATGGTAAGCAGAGTGCCTGCAGCACCAAACGGTCCTTCCAAAACCGTCTCGTCAAACCGTTTCTGTTTAAAATGTTCATCACGTAGAATTTTATTATAAATTCAATTTTATTTTTTGATGGATAAAATTTATTTATTATTATTTATTTATTATTATTTATATATTAGTTTATTATTTTGTTCAAACGAAATGTACAAAACCTATTTCTTTGCAAGCAATGAACAAACAAAAATTAGTCGTATAAGCAAGCGATATAGACCAGGTCGAATCGGCAAAATAGATAATTGAAACACTCGAATTGTGAAAGTTTGAAACAATTTCCAAAATTTCATTATAAATGGTTGCACAACACAAGAGTTAAACAGACGAAGAATTATTTGATAATAATTAAAAAAACCTGTTCAGCCTTCTGCTCCTGCTGCTCTTCAGCAGCAGTAAGTTCTTGAGCGTTCGCCAGGTTATCGACAGCGATGGCCAAGAAGACGTTAAGTAGGGTATCTGGGGAGGAATTATGATATTAAGGTTCACTACTCCTTAGTGATGATGTTAAAATTCTTTTTCATGCACAACAAAAAGATATTAAGTACGATGAACAGAACGCAGTGACTACACACGCTTCAACGCGTCGTACGCTGTTTGCGTTTGATAGGCGAGGATCTTCCTAAATCTCAAATCAATCACTCACTACAATGCACAGAGCCTGACGCAGTACCATCACCAATGAATCATCATCTCGCAAGAATCAGGTAATAAAGTGTCAAAATGTTTGTATGGCTTCCAGTTTATATCAACGATTCATTTCATTACACTGAATATTTTATATTTAATTGGTTTAAAAATGATTCAAATAGTTATCAAAAGCATATAAAAATGTTAATGAAATAATCAAGCAGGTGAATGAATTTGAGGCAACCAACAGTTCCCGAAGAGGACGAGTATGATGAAGTAGATGGAGTAGAACATTCCATATTCGTCGACGCCTTGCGACTCAATGGCGTTAAACATCACTTCATTCCAGTCTTCTCCCGTCAGTATCTGCGTGGAAATTTTTAATTCAAAAATTGTTAAGGCAGAGTTTCAAATATGTCATTTTATAAAACATCAGAACATACATTTTTTTCAACTAATTCTTTCATTCATAAATTTTTTTAATTTAAATTATGAAATTTTGACCATGAAAGACATTCATTAAAATGCAAAAGTAAGATCTGATGAGTGGGAAATGATGGAATCCAATAATGCAAAAGATCGACGATGGTTATAAGAGTTTAAAAAATTTTCGTAGGAGTGTTTTGAGTTTTCTTAGTCTTTCAAAAATTTTTAAACAACTTTGTTTAACCGAAACGATTAGCAAAAATAAATGCTGGAATTTGAACATTTCAAAAATAAAATGAAACCTGAAAAACAGTGAGGAGGGCGACTGCAAACGTGTCGAAGTGGCTCGTTGGCCGACCTGTCTCAAAATTCCACCTTGATGAATAAATTATATTCCATGGTGAAATTTAGTTCATTTTTTTATTTATTTTTTTTTAATTATTTTAAATTGTTAGATAATTATGAATATCTCATGATTTATTATATATTAATATTTTTTATGTAACTGAATACTGTTTGAAAACGTAAATAATATGGACAAGTAAACCAACACACCAGCTAAAACTCAATATTATTTCAATAAAAAACACTTCATAATCAAACTCGAAAAATCTTACAACATAATGAACTGAAGCAAAAAACACAGTAGAGGCCTGCAAAACTGCTGGACACAAAAACACTTACTCTCCGCCAAAAAGCTGCATTCCTAGCAAGGCGAAGATGAGTATGAAGAGGAAGAGAAGGAAAAGGAGGGAGACGATTGACCTCATGCTGCTCAGCAATGAAATGACCAAATTTCGCAATGAAGCCCAATACCTTCAATGTTGTTCGTTCGTATCAATGCGTTATCGGTTTCAACATAACCTACAAATTATTATTTTTAATAAAATGTTGGAACATACCTAGTAACTTTGAATATCCTAAGCAGTCTCATGGCTCTCAGAATACTGATGCCAAATGAAATATCGGGAAAGTAGGTGGTCCAGACAGCTTCGAACAAGCTACCAGCTATTACCTGATTGACGTCATCATGTTTTTGCGTCATCCAATTTTGTGCATGCTAATTTGTTTATTCTCTCAAGCAATATTTTTATTGAACTGTTCAATTAGAATGGATGGATAACATAAACATTACAGTTTGCCTGGCAATAATGTTGAAAATAGCAAAAACGTAATAAGATCGGTAATGAAGTGGCAAGCTATATGGAAGTATTATAAGTTAATAAACAAATACAAAACTCGAGAACATACTGAACCGACAAAACACACGCACAACATCCCATGTACAAACCAACTTCACCACGACATACACAACAATCGAAAATGTTGAACGATGACTGCATGTACAAGTGAAGACCCAGGCCAAACATTTTGAACAACATCTCCATGACGAACAAGGCTAGGAAAACATACTCCGCGTGATCTGAGATGTGTACGTTGTGTATTTAATTATTCATGTATGCTTATATCATATCAATGTTTGTATGTGTGTACGCATGTATATATGCATATATAGATGTATTATATTTACAAACATGTGTATGAATTTATATATTTTTATGCGCATGTACACAACACATGTATTGCCATTACCAGGGTTGCTAAATTCATCACCACCATCAAATCATCACCACATCATCAGATTGATCATCACCACCACACCAATCACGCACGCCATCATCATCATCATCACCACTGACATAGGAAATCAGTGAGGAAGCTGGGTTGCTTGTAGTGCTCGGCGGCCACAAAGACAGTGTTGAGGAAGACGAGGACGATGATGAGCCAGTAAAAGGCCTGGCTCTTCACCACACGTCGCACTTTGAATCTGTTGTTGTGTGGTGGCGTTCGTTCCTCATATGTGGCAAGAGTGACTTAACAGTTGTTGTCATTGGACTCTTAAATAGTTCACTAATTATACCCAGTCAAAAATTCAATCAACAATTCACTCCACCAACAATTCATTCCACCAGCAGTTCACTCCCCTAACAATTCACTCCACCAATAATTTACTCCACCAACAATTCACTCCACCAACAATTCACTGCACAACAATTCACTCCACCAACAATTTACTGCACCCACAATTTACTGCACCAACAATTCACTTCTCCAACAATTCTCTTCTCCAAAAATTCACTGCACCAACAATTCACTGCACCAACAATTCACTGCACCAACAATTCACTGCACCAACAATTCACTTCACAAACAACTCAATCAATTCAATTCATTAATTTCATCAATCATTCAAGCATATCTATTCAATGGACCATCAGCGAAACTGACTTCAATCGTTTTTGTGTCCTCCACAGCGTCACGAACCTTCTTCTCTTCTTCCGCTTGTGGTGGGGACTGAATGGGTTGTCTTCTGTTGTTGGCGGTGGTGGTGATGATGATGATGAAGATGATGATGGTGATAGTGGAAAAGGATAAAGATGGTGCTGATAGATGTGATAACGGTAACGGAGATGGATGAAATAATGGTACTTCATTTTCATCCATCTAGCAATATACTGGTTTAATCTTTCACATATTTATACTTTTTAATTATCCATTTATCTATCTACATATTTTGAGTTGTATTTATCCACTACATCTACCATCTATTTATTCACTTACTATTCAATCACCTACCAACCACCTTCACTCATCACCTTCACTCGTCTGTTCATCTCTTGACATCAAAAAGATAAAATGACGACCCCGATGTTATTTATACTTTGTTTCTAACTTCCGGCTCTAAACAACTATTCCTTCAAAGAATTGGTTGAACAATGTAAATACAAAATAAGACTAGAAAATGATCGATCCAACTACCAAGTTCGGCAAAGAGCTCTTCGTGTTCATCATAGTTATCCATCTCGTCGGCTTCCTTACTCACATTCTTCGACTTCATCTGCTTCATCTTCCTTGAACACGCAAGTCTTCTGCGGGCTGGATTGGGAGTTTGTAATTTACATCAACAGAGATATGAACAGTGGCAAGGTAACGATGAAGTGAGGCGACAAAACAAAGTGCAAACGAACGACCTTCAATTATTTTCCGCTTCTCTTCATCGGTTGTTCGTTCTTCATTCAGTATGACCTCCTCTGTGGACGGTAAACAAATAACAGGAACAAAAGTTCATCAACACGATTTATAAGTAACACATTTATACTAATCAATTAAGCCTAAATATTCTAATATTAATATAATTATAACCAAAATGTATATAAATGTTTGGCCGGCGAGATGGCTCAGTCGTTCAAGTTCGCGCTGAGTCAAACCTCTCAATGGCTATCATATACTCAGCGTATGTGATGCGGTGCATGCGCGTGCACTAAAATACATGTGTACGTCGTGTGAAAAGGATAAACAGCCTTTGTGGCGAAGATGGCTGCTTCAAATCAATGGTTGAAGATATGAAAAACATAATAAAAGGTTTACAGATAATATATCTTTAACATTGTAAGTGGTTCTGCGTAAGTCAGAGCTGCAATAATAAAGACTAAAAAATATATATACTGATTCTTATTGTTTAAAATTGTGTGGTTCAGAGAACAGTTCAAAAATAGAAAGAATGACATTTAAAATCAGACAGGTCAACAATTGATGTGTTGCATAACAAATGAAAGCTTAAAATGGCTTGGTCATATTTTGAGAGTGAAAAAGAGAGCTCCAAAATTTTTTAAATAAAAACCAACAACCGAGAAATCGACCAAAAAATTAAATCAACCTGAAGGCAAAACAAATGATATAATTTTAAATTAAGAACCTTGTTGTTATGTAACAAAAGACGGTAAAGAGCCAAAAATTATAATCTAACACAATAATATAATAGTAGTTTTATAAATTAATACAATAAAATAATGGTAGTTAATACGATAATAAAGTAGAAAGTAAGAAATTCTATAAAATAACGTTTAAAATTATAATATAAAATAAAAATATTAGCTATTGCGGGAAAAAATAAAAAAAGAGCCAATTAAGAACAATGAAACGTTATCAAAATGGCAAAAACGCTTAGAAATATGTCATAAAAATATATTACAGATGATAACGAAATAACTGCAAGGACGAGATGACAACAGATGATGAAGTGTGACAACTTCAATTTGCACTGGACCAATTATTATTGAAAAATCAGCCGAGAAGGTAACGCATCAGTAAAAACAAGAGATTCAAAGGCTCAAGATTTGCAACAGAAATTAGTAAACAGCACGCTTCTATCTAAATTGGCTGGTTTTGAGATGAGATGCAATAAAAAAAATTTGTTAGAACGCAAAACAAAAAACCGGTTTGAAACCGCTGCTAGTTGGATAAGTAAAAAAGAAGTGGTCCTTTTCAATTAAATTAAATCGTTATCAATCATTAACTCGTTAACAGTTAATTCGAGAAACTTCGTTGAAAAATTCAAAAACCAAATGTATATGTGGATAACAACCGTAACAATAATATAATATGGAGTGATTTATTACTACTAATAACAATAGTGCTAACAATAATAATGTTTATATGAATAATAATAATAACAATAATAAAATAACAATTGGAACAATAACAAGAGTCAACCTGCTTTACAAATCCATTCTAGGTAGGCTTCTGCCTGTCTATCGAGCACTTGCTGCTTTCTTAACTTTAAAAATGTTCTTCTATTTTCCACTCTTTCTCTCTCCTTTGCAAACTCTCTGAATAATTTCATACAACATTCATAAATTAAATTACAGTGTAAATTTATTGGGATTATATTGATGGATGAAGGCAAAAATTGTGATAGGATGCAGTACCTGTTACATCACTCAAGCAGGTTACATGAACATAATATTAAAGAACAGGAATGCAGTTCAAACGGAAATGAACTAACCCGCTAAGAACACCGAGAACGAGGTTGAGCATGAAGAAGGAGCCAATGATGATGAGTGGCACGAAGTACATCCATGGAAAGAAGCTGCCCACCGCATCGTTGGTCTGCGTTTTTGTAATTATCAGATTATTCCATGTGCCAGGGTCATTAAACGTTTGTTGGATATGAAAAATTAGATTAAAACAATTTTTAGTAAGGTGCTTTCAGGCGTAATTTTAAATAAAGTTCCAGGTGTAAAATATTTTTTTAACTTTAATAAATGTTTATCAAAAACCAGTGCAATAAATAATATTTGTAACCAACAATTAGAAGACTGAATACTTACGTAGTACATAACTTGTGTCCACCCTTCCATCGTAATACACTGAAAGACAGTTAACATGGCGTATCCAATGTTGTCGAAACTTATGATGCCTGGTTAGTTGTTAATTGGAATTGATTCTAATAACAATATTTCAATTAGTTGATACACCTATGTGGCGATTAGTAATTAAGTTGACGATGAACGATTGTTAGTTAATAACTTCATTATTATGTATTCTTCTGCCAACAGATTTTAGTTTAAACTACCACTTTGATGTTGGTTACTTATAATGGTTTCCTACTTCCATGTCAGGCGTCCTTTGATACATTTTGAACATGGGACTAATAAGACTTGTCAAAACAAAAACAAGCTATTTCTTTCTCGTGTAAATTGAATTATCATAATGATTAGTGTTAATTCACTTGGCCACATCGAATCAGGTGGTATAATTAGGAGTAGAGTACTAACATAATTTGTCCTAATTTTGGTTATGTACTTTGTTACATTCAATCTCAATATTATTATGTTAGAAAAGAGGCTTAAAAACTAAAAATTTTAGCAATTTGAAAATAAAAAATTATTTTTCATGTGACATTAGCATAAAATAATTAATATTCAGGTTAAAACAATTTAGCACAAATCAAAGTTCAGATTTTGTTACAGTTAATTGCAATTGCGATTATAAGGTTGTACTTTACAGTTCCTATGCAAAAAAACTAACCCCATTCTAGAATTAACTTCATTAGACTGTAGAAATTTGAAAACTGGATGGGTCCACTAATAATCTATCAACTCGCCTGCTAGGCAGAACAAACTTGCTAAATTTTTTACTGTTTGCAGAAAACTTCGTAGAGACAATATCTCAAGTAACAAAATAACTCAAAATGGTAGTTGACAGAGCCATAAATGAGAAAAACTCCGCACCCTAAAATTTGGTCTGCCAGTTAGTTCAATATTTACATCAAATAAATATCACTCATTAGTCGGATGAGCCCAGTTTTGGTCTTTATCGGAGTTTTTATGTGTTGGATTGTTTTGTTATTGACAAAATGCAGATATTTTTAATAGTTAGTCCTTACTGGTTGTTGACCAAATAAGTGAAGCCATTTGTACAAAATTGGAAGTTAATCCAGCTATGAAAAAAGTAGCCAATCGCAACAAACCAACCATGCTTAGGACCCTCCCAGTAAGTCCTGCACACTGTACCACTGTTGTTCGGACATTCAAAACCTTCGAATGAGGGGTAGATTGTTTAAATGTCATTTATTATATAAAAAAAATTTATGTTGTCCGCAATTTGTAACTGGTACATTTTTTTGTTTATCAAACTGTCTTAACAAAATAAAAAGTGACTTATCAACTTCATTCTCCCCTCACCTGAGCCAAACGTTTTTCCAGGTTCAGAACAAGGCGTAATTTCTTCCTCCCCGGCAAGATCTATCTCCCCTGTTAATGTGCATTTTTGTTTTAGAAATTGTTAGATATCTAGAAATAATACTTTCAACCATTCTAAATTCGTACAAATCATCATTCTTGAATCAATGTTATTATTTGCATGCTCACGATCGTCGTGAAAGTTACATCGGGATTATTGTCACCACCTACCCATTGAGTTATGGCAGGCACTATGAAAGGCACCAGCCATAAATTCTAAGCCGATGATGGCGAAGATGACGATGGCAAACAAGACAAGGAGTGCAATTTGAAGGAGGGGAGCCATGGCCTTCAGGATTGACTTCAACACCACTTGTAGACCTTTCCATTTTGTGGCAGCAGACAAATTTGTTGTCGTCGTCGTCGTTGTTGTTATGGATGTAGCAGTAGTTGTTGGTAGTGATTTAGTTAGGTGTTGTTACGTTACATTTTCAGATGTGA
Organism: Helobdella robusta; assembly: GCF_000326865.2. Classification (NCBI taxonomy): domain Eukaryota; kingdom Metazoa; phylum Annelida; class Clitellata; order Rhynchobdellida; family Glossiphoniidae; genus Helobdella; species Helobdella robusta. The sequence continues at coordinate 1,825,032 of NW_008704501.1, read as the reverse complement.
AGAAAAATGAGATTTCCGTAATTGTGTTCGTTGTTGTTATAAAATTGTCGTTGTTGTAAGAATTTTTTTGATTTTGTTGATGTTCGTTGAGAAGAAAAGAGTTAACAAAGCAAGTTTTTGAGAGTAATCCGCAGTGGAAGAAGGCGTGAAAATTTTTTAAAAAGTTATTTGAATATTTATATTTGAATATTTATCACAATTATGGAGTAATTAATATCTGATTAATATAGATAAATGTGAATACACTATAAAAAAAAACTAATAAAAATCATGCACAAGCAGGCAAGTTTCGAAAAATATTTGAAAATTTTAAAAATAAAACTCGGTGCAATAAAGCGACAAAAGCAACAAACGGTTTTCTGACATGCAAATGAAAAAACTGAAAGTTCGGGGTAAAGCCGGTGTTAAAGAAGCTCATCTGTACTGTATCTCAATCCATTTAACCAGTTACTCTGCTCAAGCCTTTATGTATTGTACAGTGTACACGTTAGAGTATATAGGTGTAAAGAAACATGTCAAATGAGGATTGTATATACCCACACGTCACGTAGAAAGTTTCATGTATATCTCTACAAATGCCATCTGACATTGGAATGTATGTAATAACATTACATACATTATTTGTGAGATAAGGGTTTTATCAATAATTCTCAAAATTATGATATGAACCTTCTCAACTTAAAAATTTTTGAATCAAGCATTAACGTTAAATGTTCGCTGAATCTTAAACTCTCTTCTTTCAGGCAATGTTAAACACTTAATGTTTATGTGCAGTAAACAAAATTTAATTATTACAGAACTATGTAAATTATGCAATGTGTGTATGTGTGAGTGTGTGTTTGTGTGTGTGCGTGTGCGTGTGTGTGTTTGTAGTATGCGTGCATGTGTGATGAGAAAAGACAAAACAATATCTGGAAGGTACTTCTCTGGGCAGGTTGTCATATATCACACGCGCATTCTGGTGCATGAAAATTAAAAGTGAATAAGTTAAAAATAACTCTATATTTATTAAATTATGATAAATATCATAGGAACAAAGAAAAGTTTAAATTTCAAATTAAAATAAAACATTAGAAAGCATGACACAAAATGGAAGAATTCGAGAAGATTCACAAATCCAATTTAACTAGAAGGTTATAAGGGTGGACAAAATGTTGCTCTATCATTCAGGAAATGAGCCAGCTCGTAGCATGAGTAACAAATTTTTGAAAAAAATTCAGCTCAGTTCTACAAAACTGGCAGAGTTTGTAGAAGTAATAATAATATAATAATTATAATTATTATAATAATGTATGATATCGTTACTGGAACAATTATTTCTAAACGGTAAAAATTTAGGATGTATAAAAAAAAGTTGAGCATTCCATCTAGTGACAATAAAAAACAATCTACGGAGGAATGAAAACTAATTATGTGAATGTAACTTTTCTATCGAAAGGTAAAGATACGGGAGAATACAAAAATCTAATTTTATGTGATGAGGTTTATCATTTTATTCACTTGTTCTTATCATAAAACTTTTCAATGAATACATATTCAATGGGTCTCATCTTAATAAATTAATTCTAATGAAGAAATTTACAATAAAATCTACTATCAATGTTGAACTCGTTAAATAAATTTTTTAATATTAAGGATCATAATATGAATAATAATTAACAGTTATGCTTAAAATAATATTATAGTTAATTAAATGTAATAATAATGATAATAGTGATAATAAATGATGGTGGTTATAATTAAAAAATTGTGTTCATGAGGATCACCGACTTGGAACACCAGAAACTAATTTTAAGGGCCTCAAGACGCGAACAGCTCTCAGTGTGCGCAAATTGAAGCTAGAAGCGCTACCACCGCTAGCCAAAATCGTTATAAACCTGGTTGGTAGGTGAGGGTGTTTGTTAAAAGTGATTATAAACCTGGTGTGGTTGATGTTTGTTCTGTGTATTAATTTAGGTTAAGTAAATTTGGTGTAAGTAAATGTCGGCTGGCTACATGAGCTGAAATGTTGTTAGTGTTCATAAAAAAGAGTATCTCGTTTTGAATTTTGTTTTACCATTGCAAAAATTATAACATGAATTGGTTAATTGATGCTAACTTTAACAAGACTACAGCTTAGAAACAACAGTGAATTAGAACAAACTTGGAAATTAACTTTTGAACGAAAGGCTGGCGATAAAATGTTGAAAATTGGTCGTCCATTCAGTTTATACGGTTTGATGTGTGGACTAAATATTCGATTGTTTATATTGCTCGTTGTCTTGGTTCAAATACAAATGATGTCCATACGAGACTCACAGACCACCGAACGAATGATGCGGTGCTTGAGTAATGTACGTACAAATGCATATGTACGTCGTGTGTTGTGGATATTGCAGATTTAGTGGCACAAACGTCAAGTTGCTACTTAGCAGGAAGAGAGCTCAGTGCTACCAAATGTGAGGAACAAACAAAAAACAAGTTGAAGAAAAAAAAACGGGCTTTTTTAAAACCACTTTCATATGTTCTAAGACTATAACATTTATGTATTTTTTCACTCGCTAGTTGATGATGATTTTTTAAAACACCTCAACCTGTCAATAAAATATATAAAATAAAATGAGATGAAAAAAACAAATGAGAAAACCAGCATTTTGTTTATATCTAAAATTTATCCGTCGAGACATTCTAAATTTGAGAATCGTTTCGATTATTTCGTTCCACATCATTACATAACGTACAACGTAAAAAAAAACTGTCCGCCAGAGCATTTATTTGTTGTATTGATTTATTTGATTGAGTCTGTTGAATCGTCATTCGAAATGAGCATGTATAGAAACCCAACGGATAAAAAATGAGTGTTGTAATGAGGTCGTTTTAACGTCAAGTAGGTCAATTAGTACATTATGATAAAACTTTTTTCACTAACGTTATGATACCTGATGAAGTAGTAATATGGTCGAATAGGTCAATATTACTAAACGAAATTAAATGGGTTTTGGTCTTTTAGAATTACTTAGCCCTTTATTATTAGGTCTTTTGTATTCTAGTTTTTGTATTCTAGCTCACATGAAGCCAGTTAAGGAAGAGAGTCTTAGAAGCTTCAGCTCCCACTAGATTTTTTCAAATTTTTGTCTAAATTTTCTTTGTGTGATCAATCTAAACCTCAATAACAACAGTTATCTTAAATTAGCTCCTACCTACTCATCAACTAATTTCTGGTCAAACAATTTTGTTCATAAAAAATTAATTATCATTTAGAAAGCAATAGGATGCAATGAATTTTTTTTTCAACGTTTATCTGTTTAGCTGATTTCTGCGATATAATATTTCTAGTATAGTGAATTTTCTTATTTTAAAATTTTGAATGTGAAAATTTTAATGAGTGCAAATATAGCTAAAATCTTAATTAGTGATTTCTAAGTCAAGTTAATCAATTTGCGATGGTATTTATCATTCAATTCATTTATTTATCATTCCATTTTATCAAAGCATAGCAACATCTCATCTATAAACTTGTCATGTCAGGTGTTTGTAAAAGTTTAGGCGAACTTGATTGAATAACTTAAAATTAAATTGCAGATTGATAAGATGAATTAGAATTTGAAATCATCAGTTGAAAATTTGTAGGTCAAGAGAAAGAAAAATGAGATTTTTCTGCTCTGCTACAAGAAAAAAATTCTGAAGAATTAATTCTTAATAGTAGCATTCTGCTGAAAATGTACGAAAATATGTCAGTAACAAAGTAACAAACATGAGTAAATAAATATAGATATGTATATAATGAAAAACTGAACGAGAAGAGCGGACTACACTGTTACAACACTAAAGCATAACAAACACACAAGAAAAGGCGAATTTGTTTAACTTCACGGAGATATCCGAATGATCGTTGTATGTGAAAATTTACTAAATAATACCAGTTTAAAAACAAAACCATAGAATATTTTGAAATCAAAATTACTAAGAAAAACTTAAAAATATTACATCGATTATAGAGATAATAATAATAATTATAACTGTTGATAGTTAACGTTGGAACTTTCAAATGATTGTCGGAACGAAAGAAACTATGATGATTAATTCCAAAATTAATAATAATAATAATTTTTACATTTTGACAGACGATAATAATAGCTTGAATGATACGATGAAGCTAATTAACGACAAACAGCCTTAGAGCAAATATTAAATAAGGACAACAGCTGAAATAACTACAGACCGCGTTACTGACAACATTTAGATTGAATAATAAACTTGCAATTAATTAATTAATTAATTAATTAATTAAACTTTTAATTTTTTAATTTGAAAATTAATTTAAAATTTGGTTTTAGCTCTTTATCTCTATGATTCCTCACTTTCGAAACCAGTTATAAGTTTAAAGGGCCTCATAACACGGACTGCCCTCAACGCCGGTTGATCAAAATGCTCGATAAACAACGATAAAAACCTGGTACGTGGTGTTGTTGGAAGGTTGGATGTTGGTGTGCTGGAGAGGTTGTGATGTGAAACAAATTTGTACTTGTGAGAAAAATTTTGATACATCATATTTGTAATGTTGCAAATGTCTGGGCAGGACAATGGAGGGATATTTATAGTTTGATTTGATTGGTTCTTCGTCGCCCGCTAAAATATGTTGTTGGCGTGTAGTTATAGCTATTGATGTTGTTGATGTGGAAACAAATGTGGTTGTTGTTCGTGTTGGTGTTAATGGCAATTGTTATTGTTCTCTCAGTATAACTTTCATGACTCTAGACTCTACATTAATAATCGTTAAACGATGACAATATTATTGCACCGTGCGTGACGTGATGTGCATTTGTATGTACCTTGCTGTCTTTATGGGGTTTTTATGTCGTTGTTGCTTATATGCTGTTGTGGTGTCGTGATTATTTAAATGCGTTATTTTTTATGGAATTGTGAATGTTTCAATTTTTCGTTGTTTATATGACTGCAGACGCTTTTAAATCTCTTGCACGTGTCTACTCTCATCTGTTTGTTTGTCTGTAAATGTTTGTCTGTCAGTGCGCCGAACCGTCGCCATGATAAATGATTTGTTGAAGGTGTGCATCAATGATATGGAATTGAAAAATCTATTATGCGATTTATATGATCATGTTCAAACAGATGTGCATTGTTTGCATTAGTTTTGTCTGTCTGTCTGTCTCTCTGTCTGTCTGTTTGTCTGTCTGTCTGTCTGTCTGTCTGCCTATCAGCTTGTTCATGTGAGGGTTGGTTAAGTTGCGCTTTTATAGCATTCCTGTGTGCTGCCATCGTGTGAGGAGTGTAATTGCAATCAATTTAAAGTGTTTTAAGCGATGATGATGCTCAGCTGAATGAAGTTAAGGGACTGGTGAATAAATTATAAACTAATGAATTATCGTTGAATATTAAAAATTAATAAGAATCAATTATAACATCAGATGTAACCAAAATTAAAGAATGATATTAATCAGCATAATAATGCATGATAAATCAGATCCATCTAGCAAACGAGAACCTTAAAAATAGTCGCAACAAAAAATAGGAGCTTTTGCAACAATTAACAGCAAGTAAAAAGAACAACATTTGATACAATAAGATGAACAAAACACGGACAACTATACAATCTTTCCAAACAACAACAACAGCAAGAAATATGAACAGAGGCGACAAACCCGGTGACCACAACAATGAAGTCCATCATGTTCCACGCGTTCCTCAGGTAGGCACCCTTGTGCAGCACGAAGCCCAGGGCTACTATCTTGAACATGGCCTCGATGCAGAAGATGCCCAGAAAATAGATTTCAGTTTTTTCCTGTTGGGAAAGTTTTTCTAACACTTGAAATAAAAAGGTTTTTAATTCTGCTAACGAATTGTTAAATGAATTCAAATATTACGCACGCCAAACAGCACTACCGAACAAACGAAAACAAACAACCAAGTACCCCTCCGCCTCTAGAGATGCGTGTAGTAACCGCTTTTGACACAAGTGCATTATTACTTCTTATTAAGATATTTAAAAATGCAATAAGCGGTCATAAATTAAACACAAGAAATGTATTATATTGGCAGACGCAAATAGCGCGTCCTGTCGTAAATTAACTCGTTCAGCGAGTCGAGTGTGTCAAGCAGAAGTGGCAATAGCAAGCATTCAGAATCTGCACGAATTAAAAGGAACGACAGCATATTTAACTGGATTCAAATTTGTTTTGCAATTGTCACTGAAACCGTTTTCAAAATAAATAAAAATAAATAAATGAATAACTATACAAGCGAAGGAACATTTTGAATCGACTAAAAACATGAAAACACGAACAGCGTCTTGGGAGAACGACGTTTTTTGAAAAGACGTGTAAAAATTGTAAAATGTACGGACAAGAAAGGAAAATCACGTAATAAACTGTCAGAGTGTTGACAGAAAGCAGTGTTGACAAAAATTACTCTCCATGAATCTGAACGATTTTCCAGTACTTTCGTTTTGTGATGCTGAAACACGTTTATTGAAATAAAAAAACACATGAATCAATGCGAAATAAATCAAATAGACTGGATGTTGTCAAAAAATTCATATGTGATTAATAACTCTCGACACCTAACATTGAACCCACCTATGAACTGTGAGCTTGATTGAAGCGCTTTTTTTTATTTGCTAGAAATGAAGAGGTTCCCAACGTAAAAGAGTTGGAAAACTAATAAACATGATGGCGAACGCGAAAACAACCAAATTTTTCACTTTTATTTTATTGTCCCATGCTTTACCAAACTTCGTTTGTTCTTCAGAATCTATTCCATTGTTAATATGTTCTCTGTTTGATTTATTGAACAAACAAAAGTTCATACATATTGATTTGTAAAAATCGTTATTCATTGTTATTTATGATTTTATTCAATTTGTGTCATAATTTTTTGTGCGTGTGCATGTCTGAGTGAAGCGTTGATATTGTTTCTTGTTTGGTGTATGGTGTGGGATGTTTGGTGATTGTGGATGGCAGAGTTTAACCATCAGAATGTTACATTGTGAACAACATGTTGGGATAATTCATTATATGCACATTGTTTCATCTGTTCATGTTCATCGTTCTTGACATCAGTCAAGTTGAGGCATAGCAAAACGATAACGAACCAGTACGTTTCTAAATTTTAAAGAATTTTTTAATTGAAAAAATTTAGTTAAGAAATAATTCCTTACGTTTCAATATTCAATTACTGGAGTTTATTTAAAAAATTATCATTGAATTGTCTTTTACAAGTCCAGAAAAATTTAACAATTATCACTACGATCTGCACAAATTGTTAGTTATAAAAACACTGCCACTAAAATGTCCTAAAATCAAATGAGATCAAATGATTTCAAATTTATGCTCTGCAGACAAGATTGAGACCACACTATTAACTTAGTATTTTATTTAATGTTATTATATTATTACAAAATTCTTCATCAGGTATATCAGCAACCCTGGTCAACAATTTTTTTTAATTTTTTCACATTTCAATTTATCTTTTCAACAGAGATTACAGGTGGAGACTGTTTGAAAATGTTTTGTTTGCGCTTGTTATTGAAGTGTAAAACTCCGAAGCATTGATTTATGCCTGTTTTTTAATAGGTACTTTTTGCTTCGGCAATCAGCTGACGTTGAAAATCAATCCGACCATTTGCAAAAATTTTAATAATTAACCACTGACCTGAAATTGAATTTTGTGCAAAAATAATAAATTATTTTTCTGAAATTTCTCGTATGACTAACTGGACACAATTTTGTGTCAATTGTTTTTGAAATTACATTCTTTTGATATCGCAAAAATTTCTGTAGGCTATTTTCATAACACAACTAGTTTGATACAAACATAATTAACATTATGATTTGTTAATTATATTTATTTTCTTATAAAAAAAACGAATAGATTTTCAATGATTGTTTGAAGAACAATGTTTACAAGGAGCTTTTTATACTTTCAGTATAAAAATAGGTTTAAAACCATGATACGAGTATTAAACTTTTTTGAAGAATGAGTCAAATAATAAATTTTTTGTAAGTATTGCTTTTTCACGTATCTTTGGAAACATTGTTAGCTTTAATCATAATTTTTTTTCCAAAATATCCTCATTTTATTATTGTGCGTACACTTCATTATCGATAGTGAAGACATTTAATATATAATTGTAACAAAATCTACGTAGAACGACAACATAATCATTATTATCTCATTATTTCCATTACAATATGATGATGCAGACGAGATGATGATGACGGAGACGAGATGATGATGACGGAGACGAGAGCATCACCATTGTGGCATGAGTTGCTACATCATCAACATCTAATTAACCTAGGTCGTGTTTGCATCATTATTTCAATGCCATCCTCTTCTCCTTCTCTTCTTCATCTTTGCTTGGATGTTTACTTGCCTGCAAAGTCATTTTCGTGGTCGTCATCATCCTCATCGTCGTATTGTCATCTCGTTCTTTTTCAAAATTATTATAACTGGTTTATTCTTTCGAATTCGTGTCGTATTTTCCATTGAGCTTCTGGTTAAATTTGCTGCTGATGTTGTTGGCAATACTTGTAGATGTTATTCGTCATCATTTTATATTTAGAAATTTCTCAGTCACGGAAATTTCCCGGTTTGTCATTGTTTTTGTAGTTCTTGCACATTTCAATTCCACAATTTTAAAAGCAAAACAACAACTTTGTTGTTCCAAGGAAACAAAAAGTCAAAAAACAGCAAGACATCAAAAATGAAAAAACGTAGACAAAAAGAGATTCCTACGGCAAGTTATGTATTGATAACATCCAATGCCACCAACAACGACAACACTACAACATGTCTGAACAACGCCAACTTACGACTAACCATCATCCCAACATCCGTCATCGTATCACTAACCAGTTCGATGCTGAGCGGTGTCTTGTCATTTTCAGGCAGATGTTCCTCCAAGGCCAGGACGATACAGTTGGCGATGATGGTTAGCAGTACCATGTACTCGAAGGGCGTGTTGGCGTCATACGGCCACAAAAATATTGATGATGGTAATGATGATGGCGATGATGATGATGATGATGGGGAGGATGAATGGTAATTATGACGATGGTGACGATGACAATTAGGTTCGAAATGACAACAATAATGAAGACAGGTTAAGGAAATAGCTGGTCATCAAATTTAATTTGTTATTATTAGATTGTCATTAACAGTTTACGACAATGTGATACCGATCTTTCTAAAAGAAATAATTTTAAAATTTTTTTTTATAAAACGAGTAATCTTCATTTCAAAATCTGGATAAACAATGAAAAATATGCCATAAATTAAAATCAGTTGCAGCGAAATTATCTTTTTTTCAATAATTTTCCTACCGATTTTTTGATATTTGAAATAAAACTGGATCAACTTTTATTGTGGAATACATTGATTATTGTTTATGACTTTATTGCACGATTGAGAATTTGGATCGGTCAGTCACACGATGACCTCAGATGAACTGGAACATGCTATGACCAGGTCAGAAGCCACCGAGCACAACAGTTCGAAATTTTCGAGGCGAGTTTTTCGTTCCTCACGATAGCATCAAAAACTCAAAAATTAAACCAAGAGACGCTTTTGAAATCATAATATTTAAAATTTAAAATTGGTCATATCCACTCATTTATGATTTTATTCAGGCTTAAATGATTCGACCAAATTCGTTGTCGCTTAAAGTAGTTTTATAAGAAGCCATAACTGATCTGGTTAACTGATTTATAATTTAGTCTAAATCGATTAATTTTGTAAAAAAAATTTATATTAAAAGTTTTTATTTGGTCCATCCATAGCAGTGATGTGCTGTGCTGCGCAACCGTGAGAGGAACAAAACTGCATTCAAATAGGTGGTCAGTTGGCTGAAATCTATATAGCGCTATTTGCGCCGTTTTTGATAAATTATGTGAAAAATAATGTTAGAACCTTCTCAGTCATTACAAGCAAGTGAAAAGGTGCTAACAAAGGAGGAATTTGAAAGTAAAATTAGCGCTATTATAATTAATAATAATATTATTATTGTTATTATTATTATTGCTTTATGTTCTTGAGCATTCTTAAAAATATTATTTTGTTTCCAATTATATATTTTATTATTATTATTATTATTAAAAAACTGAATGAGGAAAAAAAGGATATCCCCACTCAATGGTCATCTGAGCCCACTTCCTTATCGTGTTGTCTTCACTGAGCAGGAATAATGATCTGGTGTTGACTTTTTTGGTGGTCGGTGTGACAGACACCCCGGTAGCTGCCAACCTGTTTGTGGGTAAGGGGGGTCAGGATTGCATCAGATGAGGTCAATTATAACTTTATAATATAATTATTTATAAGGGTACTGGAAATTTTACAAGTGAGTATTTATTTAGTTGAGCAGTATATTTATGATACCATTGCAATTTAACCAACACGTAGAAAGTATTATGATAAAATCGTTATCACCAAAAGTAAATAATAGAAAATAAAAGCGGTAAACAATATGATAAATGACCAACTTGTTAAGTCTCCTGGTAACATTTTGAACGGTTAGTTCTTCCCCTCCACCAACACTCATTCCTCCGTTAACTCTTCCCAACTTACCTCCTTCAACTGCTTCTCCTTCCTTCTCAAACTTTTCCATGTCTTCCGTGGCCTCACAACTCACTCCAGGTTGGGATCTTGCCATGTTCACGATGGCGTTCATTTTTGTTTGTTGGTTTGCTTGTTTGTTGATTAATTTCGTAGAATATTTGATGGTTTTGATTAATTACACTTGAGTGAATATAATGATGACGCAATTGCTACCCAAGTCTACCCAAGTTGCTATTGGTTATTTGGATTGTCCACCAAGTGTTGATCTGCAGGCAATGAGATGGTCGTGATGGATGATTAGTTGCTGAGAAAAATATGCCCTTCAATTCATTGCTGTCATTCTGAATGAATCTAATCCATGGAGTTGGTTGGCACCGGCAACGATGAGGATGAAGGTGATGTTGATACCCTGGTAATTTTCTGGAAAAAATTATAGTCGTATATATAAATTAATTTTCAATATAATAAGTGCGCGAGAACTGAAAATGTTTAAAATATAATATTTTCTGCTAAATTAACAGCTTAAAGTTTCCAAAAAATAATATCATAATTAACAGTTTAGATCAATCTAATAGATCTAATATAAACTTAAAATTTAATCTAAGCAAATAAAAAAATCGTTATTTAGAATGCAATAGAATAACCTACAAATTCAAGCTAAAGTTTAATGTGGAAAAGTGAGCATATTTTATAAAAATTTAAATGGAAAAGTAACATCGAAAGTTATCTAACAGTGTTTATTTTTTGTGAATTTTACGATAGGCAAATTTAGTGTTCTAGTTGGATGAAATGATAAACATCTTATGTGATAAAAACGCGCGTCCTTATGCGTGCGAATATACTTTGCCTCACCATCTATTTCTTTTAGCTCCGCGTGTAATGTAATGCAGCTTATTAAGTGCAAAAAGAATAAATCATACGCCACCATGCTGACATAATCTCAGCTCGATAATTTGTTTTTCCAATATTCTTATGCTGTCTCTGTAATTATTTTTTTCTTCTTAGAGGGAGAAAATTTTAAGCCCACGTTAATCCAGCCACACAAAACCCTCCCCTGCTGCTCAGTGACAGTTTGCAGTGCTCTTGTTTTATACCTCAAAAACTGACCACATGTTTGAAGTATTGTTAACAACAGTTTTTATGAACAAAAGGTTCGACAATTTTCAACTTTTAGTAACATTATATTTATGTGTTGGTAATTCTAACTGATACATACCTAGTGAACATAACGATGTGGAAGAGACTGTGGAGTTGAACCAACATAGAAGGCAGCGAAAACCACATCTCCAGGTTTTAATATTTATATCAACACCCAATATAGAAACACAGGAATACATAAACAATAATTAAAACTATAATTAATAAATGACAACTAAAAAACCTAACTTAAAGATTTCATGTGAATTTGACAACATTTTTGACGTGATATGTATAAATTATGTAAAAATAAATTTAAATAAAAGTGAATAAATTTATTTCACTTCAATTGAACAAATTTATTTGATTAGGGGATAAAATTATTTTTAATAATTTTTCAATGAAAGCTTAATTTTCCAAAAATAATACGGGTATAGAAGTCCCTAGATGAATCTTAAATGAGGGAAGGAAAGTTTACAAAGCCAGGAGGCAAAAATCTTCTTGAATGCCAAAGTTTAGAGAGGTGAACTTAGTTTTTAACGTCAAAATGTGTGTATAGATCATATGCCTCTTGTACCGTTAATCTCCATCATCTCCTTGTTTATCGGATCTGTTGGCAAGTGACCCAGGCTCTTCCGAGTTTGTCCTAAAAACCGTAGAAATAACAACAAGACTGGAAATTGAGAATGAAATGCTCCAAAACATTTGTGAAAGATCAAAGAAGGTCATTAACTGAATGATTGGAAAAATTTCCAGCTTCATTGTAGAAATTGCATACACTGATGCAATTAATCTCAAATATGTTTTAATAAACCAATTTTAAGCGGAGAATAATTAAAATAACTGAAATAATTGTAGTTTGGAATTGGATGTCGTAATCGAAAATGAACCAAACATTCAATTAACACACATTCCATCAAACTGTTCCTAAATAATGCCTTTTAAAAGAATAAATTCGTAGGAGAGCCAATGGAAGAGATAGAATTTGTATGCATGCATCATACGCTTGTCTTGTTTATTGATCCGCTCCGAATGCACTTGTTATGAAATCTATACCGTGTGTGCTTGTGTGTACGTCTGTTTCTGCACATGTGTGTGTGTGTCTATTTATGTTTTTGTGATGCATGCATGTTTCTGTTTGCATGTATATGTGCATATGTGTACAATGTATTGTACATGCCTGTTTATTTGTTTGCATGAAGGTGTATACATTTGTTTGTGAGCGTGTGTGTACGTGTGTATATTGGAGATGTACAAACAATTTACAAGAGTGTGTCAACATCATATCTGGCATGCATACACCACACTTCATACATACATACATACATATACACGATGCACATGCGTAGTTAATTATGTGGGATGTGTTTGTCGTTTGTCCCTAGCATACATTCCTGTACGCGAAACATTTGAATGGAGACACCGTGATTGCCTTTCGGTCCTACATGTTTTCTTTGATTATTTTATTGTATCTATTATTTTAGCTTAAAGGTCATTTCCATTTTGAGTCCTATGAACGTTTAGGAACCTCTGCGTGCTAAATTCGAATAGTGCATTAAATTCACCGATACGCTGCAAAGTGATCATTTAATGGTATAAAAAAATTGTTGTCAAAATGGCAAAACAGTTGTGTTCCTCGTCAACACAAACAGGTAACTCTCATGTTTACAATCGCAATCACACAATTGCCAGTGGAACTCTAATGAAACACACGTGTACACCAAACAGTGTGGATGTTCATACACCAAACAGTATGGATGTTCAAAATTTATCCATACTGCTTGGTGTACACGTGTATTTCATTTTTGTTCCACTAACGCTTGTGTGATTGCGATTGTAAATATGAGGGTTACCTGCTTGTGTCCCATCTATAAGTATTTTTCAGATTTGTAAAAAGATTGCGTGTGCAAGTGTGTGTGTGTGTGTGTGTGTGTGTGTGTGTGTGTGTGTGTGGTGTGTGTGTGTGTCCATACACAAACGTATGTGTGCGTAGACTTGAGAATGCATACTTATCACTTGAGTGAGATGTGTGTGTTGTAAGAAATAATTTTGTCGTTGGCAGATTTGTGCGATTGGTTTTTGTCTATCTTTGAGACTTATTTGTGCTTGTTTATATGAGCAAATCCATAGCTCGGGTAAAGATTGCAATTGCAGCCGATGACGGGTTCTGTCCCTAGCGGCGTCAATTATTCAGATTTCACTATGCAAACTCAAAACAAACCAGCGCAAGCACTTCGAAAGGAGGTTTTTACATTGCTAGTTATGTTAAGTCACTAGTTATGCTAATTTTGCTCCCTACTCGTTTCATTATGCACCGACATCATTCATGAATCAAGTAAAATTTCTAAAACTATTTAAACATATTATTTTTACAAATTAAGTATCTAATTTAAAAAAAAATCAAGTTTGAGATTAGTTGAAAAGAACATAGAACTTATTAACTTTTCTATATTGCGGAAAAATTTCTGTCAGAACATTTGAAACATTTCATCCTGTGCCTAAATTGTTTTATAAGTTGACTTGTTAATACAAGAAAAATTAGACACGTGCATACGTAATTTTCCTGAAGATGACAATATTTACAACTTCTAACTTTCATTCAGGCATTTTTCTTATATTTTTTTAATTCAATTCATATTTAATATATTCGCACATTTTCTGATCTTTTACTAGTTCAAGACTTCTTCTCCACTCGTCAGAAATGGGGTCAGAGGGTGGCTTCGAGACTGCAGCCCCCTTCCACAATGGATACATATTAACGTAGCTGCTCCATTTTAAACTTTCTCCGAAATTCTAAAATTCCAAGCCACCACAACGAAACATTTCCGATAACCTCCCTGCAATTTGTAACATGCTTGACTGTGGAACCTGACAATCTTTTATTTATAAATAAAATGCAAACATGCAACGTTAATTTTTAAAAACCCCGTGAGAACCTAAAATGATGTTAGTCATCTTAATAATATTATTTCAGGTACGAGAAATGTACGTATGTGTTTGTGTGTAGGACATCAAGTGCTACATGTTATTGAATTTATTTAATCAAACTCTTTTTGCTACAAATGATTTAATGTGATAAGATAATAATTGTATATTTTAAAATATACAAAATTTCTAAAATAAATTTTGAACAATTTTTTTTGCGTGATTGAAAATATTCTTGTATCAAATTTTGTTAGAAGTAGCAAGTGTAAGAAGGTAACATGCACTGGAAATATGAAAATTTTTATAGGCCTATGTGAAATATGCGCTTGTTAAGAACGTAGGTGTGAGGTAGTTGTTTGTGTTTCATGTGTTTCATTTTATATCCATCATTTCCAAAAACAATCTGTCCAAGATGACATCATGTATGCACTTCCGACTTGCAGTGAGGTGACAAACGTATTTTTGTTCGATACAATTATGTATATCAAGTGATGGAAAGTGAGGATGGTGATGTTAGTGATTGCGGTCGTGATGGTGGTGGAAGACGAAATCATTAGCGATGAATACGAGAATAATAATGACAATTTTAAGAGATGTAACCGTTTGTGTGTGTAAAGTAAATGTGAGCGTCTACTAAATTTTGATTTATTTCTTGATAACAAATCACTTTCATATGCACAATCAAAACTTAAAATATTTGCCAGGATGTGTTTGTCGCGCTGAGGTTGAGGCAAAACATTTTGCTAAATATATCGCTTAACCAAGTGTAACTTGTAACAATTGTTATATGTAAGAACAATGGTACTAACAATTATACTGTAACAATTGTAATTTGTAACATTTGTAACTGGTGACATTTTTAACTTGTAAGATTTATTGCCTGAACTAAGTGTATTTATTCAACTACTAAGAAAGCTAAAAATGAATTTACAGACGTGTCAAAAGTGGAAAAGTGTAACTGAACTACACTGGTTCTACCAAAAAAAACAATCAACAAATAAACGTTGAATTAGACTTACTTGTTAAAACTATTAAGCAAGATAACCACTACAAAATGAATGTCCTAGTATCCTAGCTCTCTTAGTTTGATTTTAAAATTGTTGGTTGAATCCACTGAGACAATTTCATCGCTCAGCTCGTTCCAGGCGTTTACCACCCCGCTGCTGAAGAATCTTTGCTTTATTGGATTTTCTGTTTTCTTGAAGAGCTTGTATTTATAACCTCTTAATCTTTTCCTTTTTCTAATTGAATGAACCTGGTGAACGGTATTTCTTCTTTTCCAGTTATTAACTTATATGTCTGAATCTGATCTCTGCATCTTTTCCTTTCTAGTGTTGTTAATCCGTATTCTTTCAGTCTATCGCTATATTCTAGTTTCCAACTCCTTCGATCATCTTTGTTGCTCTACTCTGTACCCGATCAAGAATGTCTTTGTCCTGTTGTAGATCTGAACTCCAAACCTGTGAATAGTAATCGAGATGAGAGCAAACTAACGTTTTATACAAGTTTATAATGATTGACTTCTTTCTGCTCACCGCCGTTCATCTGATACATCCATGTATTTGATTTGTTTCTGCTGCTGCCAAAGTACATTGTCTTGATGTTTTCGGAATATGAATTTGTGCTTAAATTATGATCATTCTAAATGACAAGTTTCATTAAGAAAAATTAGGGTTTTTCAAACTATTTTTATAAAGTCGAGAAAATTGTTAAGGACTTATTCAAAAATGTGTAGTACAAACTTTATCAACAGTTGGAGAAACAAGTTCTTAGATAGAAGAACAAAAGCTGATCCACAACTTGCCACAAACATTCACATAACTATAAAATTAATTTGTTATCCTCGTTCAACTAAGTCAAATCTCAGCCGAACGTGTCAATCAATACCTCTGCTGCAAAATTTTTATTAATCAGTTAAACTCAGCTTTTACACGGAAAACACGATTTCAAGTAGAAATTTGACCAAAGATTGACGTGATATAGCAAGAAAGGTCGCAAGTCTAATTTTGGCCCCACTAGCACAAATTTGGCTAGCTTCTTGACCACTCATCAAATTTCAAAATTTAAACATTTTTTAAATTGTCTTCATTCACCTCTGATTTATTTTCATTATAAATATTGAAAGCACTTTTTTACAAGCCATTAACCATCATACCACTCACTGTCCCATTCCACAGAATGATTTCGCTAGTTGCCCCAGTTAACTGCTAATATTTTATTGTTTGAATACCAATAAATTGTTTTTAAATGTTCGTTCTACTTCAAAAAACTACTTTTATTTGTCTTTATAATTTTAAAAATTTATTGCGTGCCAAAAAATTGTCTAATAACTAATTCTACAATGTCGAGTTCTCTATTTTTTCATTCATTATATTAAATCTATTTATTATATTGTCGCATCGCATTTCACTTTTCGATTTTTTTAAATTTCTTTCTTCCGGTCATACGCCCAATCAGGCGCGTGCACCTGAACAAAATGATGATGGGAAATGATTGAGCTTTTCAAAAGTGACAGACGAGTTCCAAGTTTCAAGGTTGGTCAATTATTTCAAAGAATTTTAATTAATTCGTGATTATTTATTTCTCGATTATTTTTTTTTCAGTTTTTACAGTTTGACTTAATGAAAATAATAAAATTTGTTTGCCCCGACTCTTTTTAAATTTAAATTTTCATCAAAAGCATTCATCAGGTAGTTGACCTATTTCATTAACTGTCAACGCAACATTGTCAAAGGCAAGGTTGTTGTTATAGCATACTACAGCAGTAGCGGATCTAGACAACTTTGTCGGAGAGGAGGCAAAATTTTTAAATTGTTCAAATTTTGATGGTATGGCCAAATTTTTTGACGAGGGGCCAAAAATTTTGACCCCGTCAAAATTTTTCGAAATTGGTCAAAATTAGGCTGACGACCGTTATTTTTTGGTGCTTTTTCAGTTAAAACAATGACTTTTACAAACTTTTAATAAAAATACTGCTCACAACAGGAGGGTGGCACAAGTACTTTTATTATTATTATTATTGTTATTATTGTTATTATTATTTTCATAACGTAAAAATTGTTTGCAGCAGTTGAAAATATAAGCTCTGTGAAGCACGCCATATTTAGGTGTTTCGGTAGATGAGTTAGGGTAAGTTAACAATGGTGCTAAATAGAAATGCCAGCTTTTCTTCTACTCAAGTATTAAAATAGTGAAAAAAATTAGAAAAAATATTATTTGTACAAGTTTCAAGTACCCAAGTAGAGACGAGAACATGAAATTATTTTATGAAAGAAATTTATTCTACGAACAACATCGAAATCAACTGACTTGTTGATTGAACATGTCGAGAAGCTGAGATCCAGTGCTTTATAATGTCCTATTTGTCTCCTTGTACTCTGTTTACATTTTATTTATTGTTAAAAATCAACCGTGAAACTTGCTTCATTAAAAACAATTGAAACGATTTTAACTTTGAAAAACAAATTTAAACAATCACCTATATTATTTCTCGACTGGTCCCATGTTTTCTTCAAATTGTTTCGACGACGTTTCGAAGTAAATAAACCAACAATTGTGCATTTTAGACTGTTGTGTTTAAAAAATTTTGCAATTAAGTAATTTAAATTCAAGCAATTTAAATATGTTTATCAACAAAGCAAGAGTGTAAACGAATTAATGATAATCCTTTGTTATAACTGATTGAGCGTCGATTCGAAACATAAAAATAATCGTCCATCGCAATATGACGAATATTCTTCTCTATTGTGTTGGCGATCTGCGTTACTTAATTGATTTAATCTGTTACAAACGAACGATGCACTCAACGAATCTCATCGTCGTCGTCGTCATCCTCCTCACATATTTTAATGTATCCAATCCATGCAATCCATAAATTCTCCTATGGATGAAAAGTTAAAAAAATGAAAAAAAACAAAAAAGGACAAGAGCAAAAATAATAAGGTAGGTTTCTTCAGTACCATTCGAAGATGGTCATTGCGTGTTGGTCGAGCATCTTAGCTCGAAGCTTACTACATTCATACAGCCATCTATGCATATGAGCTGTTGTACGCAGGCATGCACAGCAAACAAAACACACACGCACGCATGCAATCCACTCTGTATCTGTCTGTACGGCCATGAACGTACGCACATGTCTACGCCGTGGACGTTGAGGTAATTAACAATTGTACACAATTTACTTAGTCCTGTGTGTTTATGTATGTGTGTGTTTGTTTGTATGTATGTGTTTGTATGTATGTGTTTGTGTGTGTGTGTATGTATGTGTTTGTATGAATGTGTGTGTGTGTGTCGATGTCCAAATTAATATGTATGCTTTATTCTTCTGATTTGGAATTTTGTGGAAAACAACTAAGAATTTTGCTTGATAAATTTGTTTATCGGCAAGCTCTGGTAAAATTTGCTTTCAATGACGTATGTGTATGTGCTACAAATTTATTCATCATCAATATGTTATAACGTATGTTGTAATCATCAATATGTTGTAACGATAGTAGCTTTCAGAATTAAAGGTGAAACAAACACCCAGCAGAGCACATTCACCCATGTTGTGGGTGTACTTTCCATTGCACAACTAGCACGTATGAAGGAAATTAGGAAGCCACATTTCCGTAGAACATTCCTCAACACCACGGCATCGTTTGGTTGATTGGTCCGCAAATAATATCAGTAAATTAAATAAGCATTTAATTTTCACTTGTAAAGGCATTAACTTCTTTTCTTGAACCTCAGATTAAATCCAGAGCATTATTTTCGTAATTACAATTGGAATGATCACCTAAAATTGATAATACGTTTGTATGTAATTATATATATATATATATATATTTATTTATTTATTTAATTTTATATATATTTAATTATTTTATTTACATATTTAATACATTTTATTTAATTATTTACATACATTTACATATTAACTAAAAAATACGCCAGGCAAACTCTAAATCCTGAATTTTGGACGCCACAACAAATAGCTTCTCCTTCGCGTTCTGCAATGTGGCTATCGATGGGATGATCGTGCGAACTTCTGCCGCTGACTGAAAATCAATCTCGCCAACCACATGATCATTGCAGGCTTTTTTTATAAATGTAGAGCATGATGTAATGTCACAAATGCAATGTCACAAATGCAAAAACCGACCCGATAACATAGCTGGGGATCATAGATATAGGAACTCATAAATGAAACATACACGCACACACACACACACACACACACACACACACACATACATTCATACAAACAATAATTATATCTAATGCAAAAATCACCAAATGGTAAATGAATTACAACCACTAGTTTCATAATGACACTTTCTGCTCAATGTGGTGTTCAAGTATGTTCCCGCGGCGTGATGGTCTAGTGGTTAAAAGTGCCCGTTCCCGTAGCTGAGTGTGTGCATGTGCAATAGCAGTAATCGGGTTCGAATGCGACAAAATATCCTCGCCTATCAAATGATTCGTGTGTGCTGCGTTGTTTAGCATGTATTTATATATGCTATTTGTGTGTTGTTGATTTCCCTTAGACCTCTGAACCTTGGAAAAGTGTATTGAAAATTTTAATAAAATATGTAATTGTTCAATTCCAATACTAAAATTCTATTTTAATCATAGATAAAAAAAAATACTATTCATTTATCTAAAAACGTTATTCAATCTTTGTGTGTTTACATTTTGTGACCAGATTTATGTTTATATTTTCGCTCGATAAGCAGTGTTGTGTTTTTAATTTTCTAACCATCTTAGGTTTGGTTTGCGCTTGTTGATAAAGATGTCTATGACGTTAGTCAAGAAATTTATTGATACTTTTAAAGACGAAAAAGAAGGTTCAATTTTAATTTGATTTATTTTTTAAATTTAATTTCATTCATTTAATTAAATTTTAATTTTATTGGTGATTCATTTTTAATTAATGATTGTCGTGTGTGAGAATGAATGAGAATCCAACGAATTTAAATGGCGGTAATGTTATCAACACTGGGTTTTTGTTTTGGTCATCAGAGCAGCCCACACCAGCCCCATTTCCTCCATCTAACTAAGAGCTGCATCGAGCCAAATCCAGGTCTCAAAACCTGAATTTGAAATATATACGTATTATATATAATATATATATATTATATATATCAATGTTATATATATCAATATAGTGGCGTGATGGCTCAATGGTTAAAGGCGCCTGGTCTTGCTATTGCATTGACTGGGTTCGAATACAAAGAGATCCCCGCCTATCATATGCAATGTGTATGATGCGTAGTTTGCATGCGTATTCATATACGCTGTGTGTGTTTGTCGTTGAAACCTCTGAAGCAAACGCAAAAGAGAGAGAGAAACTTTTAACTTTTATATATATTATATATGTGTGTGTGTTCTGCTTTTGATTTTGAAAACCCAAATGTTGATGCTTATGTTATAAAATTCACCCATCCTTTTTATAATTTTAAAAGCACTAAAAACCAAAATTTATGCATCCAAATACAATTTGTTTTCTGACACTTATCAAAACACAAAGAAAGAAGGAGGGCTAACAAATAAGCGATGTTAACTAAATAATTTTGTTCAATTAAAATTATTCAAACAATTATTTACAGCTAAAATCAAGGGTTTCCAATTTTCAGCAGCATGTCTGGTTCAAGAGCGATGACAACAGCGATGGTATCTATCGCAGCTGGCCCAAAGTTGGTCTGCTTTGTAGTCGTTGCAGTGCAGGCACACATCTTCTATTTATTTCTTCAAATTGTTGGATTTGAATTTGATTTGAATCATGATTTGCCATCATTTTTTGTTCAAATCAAACAAACCATCAGTTGTTTTGTCTTCATCACTCAGCTGATATTTAATAGTAATAACTCGTTAATTTTTTTTTCATTTTAAGAGGTAGTTAAAAAATTTATACCAGTGCAATGGAAATAATGAAATTTTCACAATTCCAGCTGTTTTTGTGTCATTGTTTATAGTCCATCAATAAATGTCCATCTTATTTCTGGTAGAACGTTCTGTTGAAATCTTCACCATTTGTTGTGAAACCTGATGAAAACCTTTGCTTCATTTGTCCACAACGACAGATAAGCAATATATTTTTCAACTTTAACTCTCCATATTTCTCTTTATCGAATCCTTCACATATTTCCAGTTCAATTGCCAATATTTTAGCTTTCTTAATCATTGTTGAAAAATCTTCATCAGGTGGGTCTTGAGATCCTCTCTGAACTTTGTAAGTGATGGAGAAGTAGTCAGAGAAGTCAGATAAAATGAGATGAAGCAAATTAAAAATTGACAGTAGATTGCGGAATAATAATTTTATATTAAGATGATCATCAGAAAGTAAATCAATTTTGAAGTCTCCGAAGATATAAATAGATTTATTATAAGCTTTTCTTTTAATTGATGAGGAAGATAAATTCTCAAAAAATGTATTGCAGTCGTAATTAGGGGGTCGATAGATGATGTAGAAAATGTAATTATTAGAATCAAGGTTTGTAACTTGCCATTCAAAAGTATCATTAGAGTCACATAAGTCACTTTTAACTAAAAAATTAAAAAATTTTTTTTTCATCCAACTCCACCTCCAATTCTGTTACTTCTGTTGGTGTAGTGAAATGGGTAATTAGGAATATGAAAAGAAGAGAAGAAGAGACATCATTAAGCCAGGTCTCATATACGCCTATAATATCAAAATTGCATGTGTGAAGGATTTATTCATGCTGTATAATTGATGTCGGAAGGAGGACCTATGATGGATGAGGCTTGTTGTTGTTGATTGTTGATGTGGTTTGACCAGCTGAGTGGGGTCCATCGTGGTGGACTCGACTGGTTGAATGGAATCTACCAATGAAGTTGAAGCCCCCTTGACTGAGTTTATTTCATGTTGATGCGAATCGAACATTGATGATGTTTTAATGAATGGTATATAAACTTTTTTCAAATATGTTATTTCATTGGGGATAAACCAATAATATTGTTTATCATTCAACATTTTTTGCTACTTCAGATGAATCCAGAACAAAGACAAATGATACCAGCAAAAGAAAACTCAAAAAGAAACAACAAGAAGATAAGATTGAAAAATATGAACTGAATAAAGATAAAACTGCCAACATTTTCAGTGAGTTGTTATCTTAGTTCTGAAGGCTTCATCTACACCATATATTACATTAGCTTCATCCCAGTGTCATCATCTTTCAAATCATTGTATACGTAATGATATCCTAATGCCCAATCAATTGAACTGTACCGCTTCTCATATTTAAAGATGTCAATTCATATTTTTCTAGCTTATCACAAACACATTTATGTATTCGTGTTCTGCATTTTTTCAAATTAAAACGTTTGTTGTACCTGTCATTTAAACAGTAAATAGAAGAGCATCTGTTGAATGGTATTTTATTTTTTATCTAGCTCACACACATACACAACCACACACAGACACAGACACACACACACACATATATATGGGTCATTCTCTGTCAACTTGAACCATGGTCCACGCCCGACCATCTCCGATTTTTTTAAAATTTGAACAGTAAGTACCTCAATGTATTTCATCGACAAAATAAAATTTTTATAAAAAAATTTCAATTATTTTTCAAGTTATGAAGATTTTTGTGACAGCATCCTCAAATTTTTGAGCGATTTTTTTCAAAACTTGTACCTACGTAGAACGCTATATCTCTTGAACTAGCCAACATATCTTGATGAAATTTTTTGTGCATATCAGTGAAACAATGTAATAACAAAAAAAATAAATGTTATTGTCTCGAATCAAAGGATATTTTGAACAAAAAATCTAGAAAAAAATGAATTTTTTGAAAATTTCACCGATTTCAAATCAGCGTAGCTCAAAATCTATCGCAAAATAAATAAATATTTTTTGTTATTTTAGAAGTACCTTATAGTCACAAATAAATCACAAAATTTCGTTAAAATCTGTATTGAATTTTTGAGCTATCGAGCTCA
>NW_008704501.1:1749334-1801330 GCF_000326865.2 Helobdella robusta | reverse complement strand
AAAATAAGTTTATTTTGAATTTTAATAAACTAAACGTTCACCAAAAAACTTTAGTGAGAAAAATCGAAAAAACGAACTACAAACATATTAACGTCAAACATTCGGTAGAATTTATAGAATATTGTAAAAATTATGGTCTATTACCAACATATATATATGTATGTATGTATTATTAATCAATATCAAAGCATTTTCTGCTTCGATCAGTTTCAGTTATTCAATATTTCGTTCCATATTTTTAATTTATTTATATAGAAAACAAAGTTTTTAACTACTCTTCTATTCATTTTTATCTTATTATTATTTTAATTCTTTAACATTTTCAATGTGATCTTTTATCAAATATTGGTTGTATTTTATACATACGCCAAAACTGTATGCACAGATATATAATATTGAAAAATTGAGCTAGAAACCACAATTTAAATTCTTTGGCTGATTAATTGACTAACTATTATTTATTTACCTTGAATAAATCACTTAGGTGAAAAGTTCAAATATAAAAAAGAAGACAGAACTGAAGAAAATTTAACAGCTATAAAAAAGTTGGCGGTTGTGCCCAAACTAAATACAAAATCTCTTGAAAAAGTTTGTTACATTTTCATAGCTTCTTATAGCATTTTTACAGTTTTGTTGTCTTTTTTACTAATTTTATTTACTGGAAGATGTTTGCTGTCGGTAATTTATCACTCGCAACAATGTTTATTCTCTGTGTTTCATCTTGTTGTTCAAGTGGTGTTCTTATTCTTTTGTATTTTCATAAATTTCTTGCCTTATTTACATATCCTATTTTTACTCTGAATGAATCTGTGCAAGAGTTGTACAGTAATTTGAAGCGCACACAGCTAGATGGAGCAACGAAGCTGGTTCACACACACACACACACACACACACACATATATATATATATATATATATATATATATATATATATATATATATACATTCCGCAATGTATATTCAGCAAGTCAACTTAGCCTGCCGCCAAACATGCTGTTTTTTGTGTTGCACCTTGTCTAACAACTTCTGTCGGAATCGCTGAAATGATATGACTTACATGTTTCAAACACATTCAGATACTGCAACATGAAAACTCGAAAAAACGATCAAATCCGAATATAATGCAAGACACAAGAAAACGGAAAGCTGAAAAAAGTTTGTTCACTGACAGGGATTTTGATCTTTTTCAAAAGGAATACATCGACAGATTGGACAAATCTGATAAATTTTAATAAAAACTTTAAATTTTTTGGTTGTTTTAATAAATAAGTTCGTATTTATTTGATGTTAATGTTTTTGATGAATTTTATAATAAATAATCGTGTTCTGTATTTTCTGCGTTCTAATGGCAAAATTGAAGTTGTTCAAGAATCAGAAGATTTTAAATGCTCACAATTGACAATGAAATATTAATAGCGGTCTGGGGTGTGTAGGGTACCAGTTGAATTTTCAATGTTTGTTTGTTTGTGCAACCAAAAGGTTGAAAGAATAAAACATGAACATTTTGAAATAAGAAATGAAATTAAAATTTGTCAAATGTAGGCCAACCAATTTTGTGACAATTAAAATATGGATGTATTGCATTATTCAACATACTAAGGATAGATTGTAAAAGTATTTGAATTGATGAATAGTTTAAAGGAAAATATTGGATAGATTGATATGAAAGAAACATTGGATGATTAGGTGTACAGAATATAAATACAGGATGTATGCACGGAAAATATCTGTAAGATTGGTGTGAATGGGAAGTGTTTGATAGATAGGTGCAAAAGGAGAATATTCGATAAATGTATACAAAAATATTGGATGAGTAGAAGTAAGAGAAAATGTTTGATAGTTGTAGAAAAATATTATTTAATCGATGAATGTAAAAGAAAAATATTACATAGAGATATATGAAAAACTAGATGAATGGATGTAAAGAGGAGGTATTAGAAAGGTATGAAAATGAAAATAATCTTTTGCTATTTAAGAGCGTACGAAACGTTCAACTCAAGGAATTCCCAATTTTCCTGCTTATTTAAATAGTAGTGTTTGCAATGGTGATGACAATTTCGATGACGCTGATGATGATGATCTTTGAGAAGCGGCTACGTCTGCTTTCCATTCGTCAATGTCCCTCTTCATCTTGGCCCTCCGGTTTTGAAACCACGTGATCACCTGCGTGGTAAGATAATGTGTTTGTTTGTTTATAGTCTGAACTGTATATTTAATTAATGTTACGATCGGTGAGATGGCAAAAGTGCCAGCCGCACCTGGAACTGCTCTATTTAGATATTTGCATGCTGACTGGGCTCGAGGTAGCAAAAGGAAATCTAACTTATAAAATAAAAAATGCGAGATCAATAAGCGCAGTCTTCCACATGTCAGTTGTTCGTTAGATGTTAAAACTGCTGAAGAATTTGAAGTTGTGCATTCATTATCTTTAAGTGAAAATTTGTTGTAAACAATTCGTCATACGAAATAATCAATTTTAATTTTTCTAGGTTTGTTAAAATATATTTTAACATTTAGAGAAAAATTTTAAATTCGCATTTTGGTTTTTTAAGGAAGGTTCACAGACGGTGTACGTAATGTCTTAAAGTTGGTATTTATCTACTTTATAAATGATGTAGTTTTCTATCTTATTTAACTCACTTGAGAGCTAGTCAGTCCGAGGTGCATTGCAATGTGGTCTCTGTCGTTTTGATTGACATACTTTTTTAGCGAAAATCTTTTTTCAAGTTCTTCCAATTGGTAGTTCGTAAATGCAGTTCTTGGTTTTTGGCATCGTCGTTCAACATTAGCCGGTTGCTTCGTTAAATTTGTTCGTGGAGTTCTGCGAAACGATCGACCTGTTTGAAGATGTAAGCAATGCAATAACTCGCAAATATCAAAACGTCGTAACTTTTCTTTTTGCAAAACAACATTTTTCAATAGATAGTGCGAATTATGAAAATATTTAAAATATGGTAAAATGTTTCAATTTAAGAACTTGAGACATGAGTTTTCGTTACACAGAAAAATGTTTTATTAAAAATAAAGTTAAAACGAAAATATGAAAAAATTTTATCAATAAATGAAATGTTTGGGCTTTCTAATCGAACTTTGCATATGTTAATTTGGTCAAAATTCACGAGTGGTTCCTCGCTTCACATACATTTTATGTGATGGGCAGAGATTTCTTTCCAGCCAGGTGCTGCAACAGCAGGATCAGGCATCCAACCATTACACCATCTCGAAGTCCATTCGTTGTCAACAGTATCATTAAAACCAAGCAAACGATGAACCACCTCTGCATGGCGCCAACATCATCACACATCATAACGTAACTCATCCAAATATTATATTGCTTCCAAAAGCTCGGATGGAAGTTCTTATCAGCCCAATCACCAGCCAATCACCAACGCCATTTTAACTACAATTATCGTGTTTACGTTTTGACACCGGAGTGCACTGTGCAACACGTGCACAAAAATAATGAGTGCGCACATACAGACGCACAGATACGCCCCAAACACACCACACACACCACACACACACACACACACACACACACACACACATCATACACACATCATACACACATCACACACACACACATCATACACACATCACACACACATCACACACACATGAGTACATGGGTAGTGCTCGTTTATTTTATTACATGCACATCCATCACACGTGCAAACAATTAAACATCTTTCAACCAATTGGACCGCCCCCATCTTGTACATTGTGACTTGTTCGTGCGCAATTGGTAGTAACATGCGTTATGTTACGCAGCCTTCGATGCTTTACGAAAAGATGATGAGACAGGATACACGGTTTTGATGGGATATTTGATGATCAATGATTAAAGCTGTTCTTGGATCGGGCGTTTAATTTGTTGCACATTCACTTACATCTTCCTGCATCTTTGCATGTGCACACTCTTTTCGCCTTTAATTTCAATTGGGCCATCTTTTATATAATTCTAATTACTTTTATTTATATTGAAATGGTTGTTGGTTCTTTATATTTGAGTGTTTAATTATTAGTGTATCTAATAAGTGATTGCTTTCATAGTAAGTTACGTTTGTCAACATATTTTGGAAATATTTCAGCCCAATTATAAAAGATGCATAGGCATCAATCAAAATCTCGTGAGCAAGGAAGGTACACCCACTAAATCAAAAACAAGCAACAAGCACTGAAACGTGTGTTTTTGTAGTATTGCGCCTGTATCTATCCATCCTCATGTGTGTGTGTGTGTGTGTGTGTGTGTTTGTGTGTGTGTGTGTGTGTGTAAGTATGTATGTTGAAACATGAACGTATGTTCCGATCACGTCTGTCTATCTATCTGCCTGTCTGACCTCCTATCATCACAGTTCATTGTTAAGACAATACATCACAACGATGATCATCATTATTATCGTTCCTGTCATCATCTTCAATCATCATCGTCGTCTTCGTTCTCAGACATTTGAACTTCATTATCTTGCTTTTATCATCACCAGTATCATAAATTCTATCATTAACATTAATCTTCCTGTACAAGAATAGTTAATTTTTTTAAATAAAAATATAAACATAACTGACGATCAAAAATTATTTTATGGATGGCAAGATTTGTTGATGACTTGAATGCTTATCGATATGTTACTTCAGATGTGCCCGGTGTTGGTTTTAATTTTACTTCTCATTCTTCAAAATTCATTATCTGTCAAACGCAGAAAATGTTACCACGTGCAAGAAAGTAAAGTGCGACATATAAACAATAAAATAACGTGAAATAAGGAACAAAATAAATGGAACATAATAAAAAAATATGCGGACAAAAAATTATTAATTTGGAAAATTATTATAAGTAATAAAAAAAGCCAAAAAATTGTTTTCCAAGGCTACCCCTTTATTTATTGCAAGAAAGGAAGACCAGAGAATAAATGTATGAAAGAATAATATGTAAATTTACCTATAAGAAAATAATGTGTAGATGTACAAGAAAATAATAAGATTATTCAGCTATAATATCTTCAAATAGACCTCATTTAATTTGAAATAAATGTTTCACGCATATCGTGATCAAATGTGAATATTTAATAAAGTCTGCATTTCAAAACGTTAATTAAGTTAATTTCTTTCTAAATAAAAGCTTAAAAAAGTCGTATTTTATATTGAATGTATTAATATACATCGAATTTAGTATATTTTAAATTTGAGCCAAGCCTCAAAGCTCGAAGATAATGATAAATTGACAAACAGACATTCTTGAACATGTATGTGACGATGTCGTACTTCATATGCACATTGCACATTCTTCGCATCTAAATATCAAAGATCGCATATAAACTACTTCACGCAAAAGCGTGTACATCCTTAAAGACCATTTTCATGATGAAAACATAATTGTACATGTACATTGTTCATGTTCATGCCATACATTTTCATTAGTTCGTTTGACTTCTAGCATAAGTTCATTAAGATTTTGATAGTGAAATTAACAAAATTATGATCTAAAAGGAAATGTGAAGTTTGAATGAACTGACCAAACAATATCTGACCGGGCAATGTCTGATTGGTCATTGAGTATAAAGCAACAAGAGGACTGTCCATCGTTGATGACGTAACATCCGTCTCGTTGCTGGGATTGTTGGGCATGTCATTGGTGGTGTTGTTTATTTCATGTGTCGTTGGTGCTGTTGTGGTTGTGACATTTGCTGTCTGTTTTGTACTATTTAAAAGCGACATGGATGACGTTTCGAGGGTTGTTGTTTCAAATGGATTTGTTAACATGGATTTCCATGTTGTTTTTGATTTGCTCATTGTATCTGATGTTTTAGATTGAATGTTCGAGTTTGAGAGTTCAAAAAAATTTGGCGAGCTAGTGGTCGAAGGTAAATTTGTTTGGAGTTTAATTGTATTTTGGTTTGACCTTTCTGCCGTCACCAGTTGATTGTCTTTGACAGAAACATCTTGTATTAAAATTGTCGAGTTATCAAATTTATGTTTAAATGCGTCAAAAACGGTAGAGTTTTCTGCATTTGCTTTACCCAGGATGTTTTCAATTGTGAAAGATGGTTTCGTGTTGGACGGTGCCGATGAGTTGCATGACATGATTTGATTTCTGCAATTACTTTCATCAGGTTCAGCTGATGTTGATTTAGAAGCTTTATACAAGTGTCTGTCTCTTTTGATTTCAAAGCAAACATTTTTCTTATATTTGTTGAAATGTGCATGAACGGAATTTGAAATAATGTTGCCGTTAAATGTTTCAGGAATGGCGAGGAGTTGGGATGAGTTCTGGAGTTTGCTGTTTTGGGATACTCCTGGAAAGTTTGAAAAATTCCAAAATTTATACGTGAATCCGTTTGAACACAATCGGCTCAAGTGGAATGCATAGTAATCTAATAAACATAAGTTTGAAACATCGTTATGGTTTTCGTCCATTTCGATTATTCAAAACAGCAACCAATTTTTATAAATTAAAAAAAAATGAATTTTTTAATAATATTTTCAAGACACACCATTCAAAACTCGCTTCATGTAAACTATATCTGAAACGAACAACTATCTACGGACCAATCAAATTCTACTTTAAAAACTTCTAACCAATAGCATACGAATCGTTCAGTTCATTTACCAATAAAATTTTGTTGAGATATGTAAAACAGAGTATATGTATGTATATATACATATATATATATATTTTTTTTAAAGAAATTAACTAATCGTTAACATCCTAGTGCGGTTCCACTACAGAAGTGATGTTTCAATTATTTTTATGACAACCTGTTCGAATTTTTTAAATATATCGCCTCTGAATTCATTCTTCACCAAAGACAAACATTAATTTTTTATTTCATTTTTCGCGGTTATATTTTTATTTCTGCTAAGAAACCGAGTATTTTTTATTATTTGGTGTATAAAAAACAATTTACCCGGATAACCTAGTCAATGAAATAGAAGTCAGAAAATGTTGAGACCATCTTCCAGCAGTCAGTTTCACGAGAAAACACTGGCTCACATTACTAATTTTGTCCTTGTTCTGCCAGTGCATGTCAATGCGAAATTATGTTTATGCAAACACACATTTCACTAAATTATGCTAATTTTATTTCTGAAAATTGATAAACTTTAAACATTTATAAAACTTTTTTCACAAAACACTGGAAAATAAAATAAAAAGAATGCATTAAATTAGCCCACTTTATGATTTCATGCGTTTATGGTTTGATCTAATTTTTTAATGTACTGCTTCAAATTTATTTCATTACTTATGTATAAAACTGAAAGTTTTATACATAAGTATGTATAAAACTTTTTTACTTATGTATAAAACTGAAAGTTATAAATTAAATTTACATTCATACATCCGTTTAACATTATCCCAAAAATAAATATGAAGTAATTTTACTCAAAAAAATGATTACATTGATCGATTTTAAATGTTTTTTATAGTATTTATCATCTAGCAGTTTGATTATGATGCAAAAGGTGAAAAATTATTTCGGGATGGGAACCCGGAGTCACGAGTCGCGAGCCAGCCATAATCCAAATTAATTTTTAAATTTAAAAGTATATGTAGTTATCAACAGCTCTTTTCAAAATTACCATGAAAAATTTATTTTACTGAATAATTTGCTACTCACCTCTACTAATTGACTTTGGATCATCAAATAACAAAATTTAATCAAAACTTATTAATAGCAAACTTCTACGCTTTAGACATGTTCGAAATAGTCATATTAATGATAATTAATATTTATTATTGTTTTTTAATATTATTATTATGTTATCATTATTAATATTAATAATAATTGTAATTATATAAAGAATATATATTATAATTAAATAATATTATTATTAATACTATCATCATCCTTATTTTTATTATTTATTTATTTAGTATAACCTAATTTTTCAAAAACTATAGATATATATCAATTTTTATTTCCCAACCTTTAATGAAAAATGAACAACATTTAAGTAGCATAGCAAATGACAAAACAAAATTCCATTCAAACACAAGAACCAACAAAAACTGAAAATATTATGAAAAAAAAATCAACGCCAAACTTCAATCGATAAAATAATTCGATCTAGTAAACGGAACTAATTAAATTCTTTCTAGCAGAGAGAAGCTTGCATTCTTCTTTTTGGCCGGC
Organism: Helobdella robusta; assembly: GCF_000326865.2. Classification (NCBI taxonomy): domain Eukaryota; kingdom Metazoa; phylum Annelida; class Clitellata; order Rhynchobdellida; family Glossiphoniidae; genus Helobdella; species Helobdella robusta. The sequence goes on along the minus strand of NW_008704501.1, from coordinate 1,793,198 downwards.
TTGACGTTGGAGATGTTGCCGATGACCATCCGCGCCGCTTCATCGAGATCGGGCGCAACTTTCGACCAATCGTATTGCTCATTTTTCACCTCAGTTCCTTTCAGAGCTGTTGCGTTCGACGTGTAACATTGGCCATCTTTGTATCTTTCTTCTTGTTTCGATGTATTCTGTTGTGGCTTGTTATTGTTGTTGTTGGTGGTGGTGATGGTGGGGGTTGCAAATTTGTTGGCTATCGGACGTTTCGGTTCGTTTGAAATTTTTCCAGCTAGTTTCTGACAAGTTTGATGATATGATTGAAAGTTAAGGTTGGGGTATTGATAAGTTGCTGAATGTTCTGCTGCCAAGTTGTTTTTTGATAATAAAGTTTGTCTATCCTGTCGCACGATGTTCTCATTTGAGCAATCCTGTTTCCTTGTTGCATTTTGTTCAAATATTTTCTCCTGTCCAATCTTATTCAAATTTATGCTGTGACTCTTTATATTTCCGTCAGCTGAATGTGGTTTATTTTCATTTAATTCCAGGTTCATCAACTTATTTATTACTTTCTTCCAATTCAATGGTAAGTCTGATTTATTCTTTTTCACTTTAGATTTTTTCTTCTCAATCTTCTCGTCAACTTTTTTGTTTATGCTAATGGACGACAGCGAGCTTTCATACTGCGAATCATTATCTGATTTCAAATATGTATTGCTTCCGCTTTTTTCATTTGATTTCACAGATTTCATCAAATGTTTGTTTTTGTAAAGTTTTTTAGATTTCTGACTTTTAATTATGTTGCTAATGTCATTTTTATTTGAATTTGACAAATAAAAATTATCACTATCTGAAAAATTATCATTGCTAATACTGCTGCTGAAGCTACTGTTGTCAATGTTGTTGTAATTGTCGTTGTTGTTGTTGTGGTCAAGGTTGTTGTAATTGTCGTTGTTGTTGTTGTGGTCAAGGTTGTTGTAATTGTCGTTGTTGTTGTTGTGGTCAAGGTTGTTGTAATTGGTGTAACTGCTGCAGTTGCTTACGGTTGACCAGGTTTTAATAAAAAGTTTAGTGTCTGGCAGTTCAGTGTGAATGTACTTGTTAAGGCTGTCGGCGACTTGGTGGGTCAATCTTCTACTTCTCCTATCGATCTCCAGTGTATCGTTAGGTCCATCCTTAAAACAACTCCCACCAACAGAATCATTGAAACAGTAATTGTTATTTTTAATTATGTTATCCCCAGCTGTGAAATTTGTATCAAACTTCTTGGACTTCATCTTTTGATCTTCTACAGCTGCTGAATCCTTATCATACAAACAGCAATTGGCATAACAATTGCTTTTATCCATATAAGAATTATTTTGATAACCTTCATCTTCATTGCAAAAATTATTTGGGCCGTTATTATTATTTTCTGAATTAAAACTGCGAATATTTTTTGTATTGTTACAATTATTAGCATTCGAGTTACCATTTTTACTGTTTACACATGTGTTGTAATTACAATCCAATTTCTCGTGTTGATCATTCGATGATCGCCGTTTTTTCGTCTCGCTCGTAGTCGCTTTCGCAAAATACTGCTTCTCGATTTCATTTAATTTTTGACAGACTTCTTTTGCCATCTTGCGCTTGTTCGTCTCACTCATCTCAATGAATCGCAACAGTTTTTCTTTCTCCAATTTCAACAAATTTTCGTGCTCTTCAATTTCCTTTTCCAGTGTTTTCTGCTCCATTTTAACCTTCAATTTAATTTTAGCTCTCTTAAAATCATAATAATTTAAAAAAATATCAAAACAAATATCAAGAAGTTTGCTGGGTTCAATTAAATTTCAACTTAATTCGCGACAAGAATATTATTAACATATTTAATAATAAGTTTTTAAGAAAACCTTTCAAATAAAAATATCGTAACAGAAGTCGCTCTTTTTTTGTAGACACCGAAAAAAATAATAAATTTAATGCTTGCTCATTCTTGCTTGGTTTATCTCTAATGGTGTTTTTTGCAATTTTCTTCTATTAGCTACTCAAAATCTGATACAACTGTTTAAAAATCGAATAATTTCACTTGGAAAAAACCTGAAAAATTTTGCAACGACTAATGCCAAAAATGGTTAGCAGTTTAATTGTGCCTTAACCTTTGTTTTTGCTTCAATTTCCGTTTAAAAATATTATCTCAGAAAAAATATAAAATAAAATAAAAATAAATTACATAGAAACAAATAATAAATTTATTAATATTACATGAAATAAGGTCCAAAAAAATTTGTAACAAAGAATTTTCTGAAAGTTAGAATGAAAATTTCAATTTTAAGTTCTGTGTAAAATTATATTACGCTATACAATGAATTACAGACAGAAATTTTAAAACTCGACCAACATTCTCGATGAGCAAATTCTCGATAGCTTCCTTTTGTAGCAACTCACTTTCTTTTAACGAACTCGAATCGCCAGTTAACGCAGCGGTCTCGATAGAAAGGCTTGCCGCTGATATAGACGTTAAAGAACTATTATTGCGGTTGTGTCTTCCGCTTTTTATTTGCTCAGTTTTTAACATTTCGCGTGAATCATCAGTGTTTGAAACAATTTTTTTATTTTTATAACTTTTCGTAGAGAAGACACGAACATTACTGCGCTTCTTACAACTACCGATGTTCTTCCATTTGTGAAGGGGAACGTATTGAATGAGATTGCCACTTTCCCCATGACCGAAACTATTTGAAAATATTTTCCCATCAGTTAAATGGTTTAATTTACTGCTGTTATTTTTTTCCACGTCGATCTCTTTGTTTTTTGAACCTTCAAATAAAAACTCTTTAGCTGTGGGAACCTTATTTATCGTAATATCCGACATACAAGCATCTACCGCGCAAGCTTTGTTAAATGGTTTTCTATTTTCCATACATAATTTTTCATTTTGCTGCAACTGATTTGATTCATTGTTACAATTATAACTCGATGTAACATTTTCCGTTAAGTTTATATTATTGTTAAAGTCGTTATTATTTTTGTAACAATTAGCATTTTTCGAACTATCAAGTTGAAGTAGTTTATTAATTTTCGCTATTAATTCATTATTTTTTCTACCCACAAGTTGGTTCTTGCGTCTTTTTTTCAACCTTAGAAAATTTTCTTCATGAATTTTTTTTAAATAACGTTGCAGAATCTTTTTATTAAGAAAATTTTCATCAGAACGAAGTACTTCTTTACCTAGTTGATTTATCTCATTACCTCCCTCGTCATGAATCGCTACGGAATTTAATTCAACGTCATCATCTTCATCATCATCAAGTGGTGCGTTATGTGAATTATTTACATTAACGTCTCCGTCTGTAATATTGTTCACTATGTTGTTATCATCACTGCCCTCATTCTCAAATCTCACTCGCAAATCTCGTGATTGGAACGCTCCGTTTGACATCAGTCTGATTTTTTTCAACTCCTTAATGTGAAGTTCTTTTAGTCTGTCAAATTCTTCATAGTCGTTTATTAAATGAGGTCTGGGGTTTTCTTCCCAACTTGCATAATTTTTCTGATCTTCGGAATTGCTTAAGTCGATGTTTCTATTTAAAGGAACGTCAACAAAGTCCATATCTGGAAAACCGTTCAAATCAGATTTTTGATTCAACTTATCATTGATTGGAATATTTTGTTCCGAAGATAATTTGGTTGCATTTAATTTGTTCACTTTTTCTTCTAAACACTTCCACTGCAGCTCATCGTCGTGCACATTTTTTATTAATTTATGAAAAAGATAATGCTGTTGTTTGAATTCTTCATTTTGCTGATGCTGTTTGAGCTTTAAAATTTCTAACTCCTTCATGTGAGTTTCAAGTAACTGTATTCTCAAATCTGCTTTGTTACTTTCATCAGCTGTTTTTTTCTTCATTTTTTTTCTTTTAATTTTTTTCATCGAACAAATCAATTTGTTTAAATTCTTCGCTATTTCTTGATTTTTAAATGGTCTCTGAAGTCTAGACGAGTAGCTTCTTCTGTGTTTTATTTTCACGTTTGTTTTGTTGTTTAAAGAATTGTCAGCGGTTATCAATTCTTTATCTTTACCACATCGTGATTTATGTAAAATGTTTGAATAATCTGATATACAATTTCTTACGACGGGCAATGATGTTTGAGAATCTACTTGTACGGCAATATTAAAATTAGAAGCGTGCCGAGTCAATTTCAAGTCCGACAAATTGCAGGATGTCGACACCTCGTTTATACTGGGTCCAATTTCGACATCACAGGCTGAATTGTTATCTAAATAACTTGGGACATCTCCAGTAATTTCTGTATATTGAGTAGATTTTTCTAAATTTTCCGACAAATACCCTTCTGTTTTTTTCGTTAAGGACTTTCTCAGTAAATGTTCATCTGTTTCTGTACATTTGGACTCTTTTTTGGTTTTTTTAATTTGTTCAGCCATCAAACGTTCACGCCATTTTATTTCCCGGGCAAGTTTAGTTTCTTTAAGTTTTAATTCTTCTAAAAGTCGAGACTCTCTGCTTTTTCTTTCTTCAAACAACTTTCTTTCCTTAGTCGTCATATATTTTTTGGTTCTATCAAGATTCAATTTCAGTTCTTTCAGTTCATTGGTAAGTTGAACTCTTTCTTTAATTAGATCATTTATAACTTTTTTGCTCTCTGCCAACAGTTTAACCATTTTTATAAGTTCATTTCGGGGACTTGACATGGCAGGCACAGAAGAACCAATACAATCGATTGTCCCATTTTGTGTTGCATTGTTTTTGCGATTCATTCTTACACAGCCAATGCGAAATTTCAACTAGACCGTTGAGTTAAGCACGAATCACTTTGCAAAACTTTTTGCATGCCAGAAGTTAGTTTTGTGTACCATGTTTATTTGTAAATAGGAGCGACGTAATAAAACAAAGAAACACGACATTTTTGAAAATTTTTACAATTTGTAAAAAAACAAAAAAAATTTAAAAAGTAACAACTTTTTTAATTTTCTTTTTAGGAATTGAATCAGTCTTATCTTTGTCGAAAGTTAAATCTTCGTCAACGGACGTTTTATTGTCTAAACGTTTCAAACTTGTTATTGGGCTATCACAATTCGCTGCGCTACGTTTGGACTTTTTACGCTCTGGGCAATCTCTGCTCAAATGTTTAATGGATGCACACAGGTTGCAGCATCCACCATTTGGATAGAGACCGTGTGAATTTGAAGGACAGTCTCGAGACAGATGACCCATTTTATTACAAATAAAACACTTGGCGAACGGTAATTTTCCGTCCGACACACGAGCGTTACACTTGGACAATGCGTGCTCCGAGGAACCACATCTGAAACAAATACCCGTCGATCCTATTAGTTCATTTTTAATTTTAGTGCATTCAGACATCTTGTGTCCAGTTTCCCGGCAATTATAACACATCTTTTGACTTTGTCTAAATTCAATGCGCTTCAACCTTCTTTGCTCACCTTTTTCTTTATCATACTTCATTTGTGACTTTATTTTCTCTTCCATTTCTTGATCTATTAAAAAAACAATAGTAATGAATAATTATGTAGAAGAAAGGGTGAAAGACTTAAATGAAAAATAACCATGAATATCTGGATTCTTTAAATCCAACCAATCTGTGGCTGGTAATGGATTCTGCCGGTTTTTTGGTCCTTTCCTTGCCCATCTCGTCATTTTTTTATGTTCTTTATAAGAAATAAATCATTGTAAATAACTTAATAGTTTATAATTTATATAACCAACTATTTCAATTATACATTAAAATGAACTTTTAAATTTTAACAATAATCTATGAATTTCAACTTTAATTAACGCAATATTGTTCATTCCCTATTTATTCTATTGGTAATAATATATGACATCAGTTCATTACTTCTATTTGTCAATGTTTCTGCTGATTCTCTATGCCACATTGAACAATTTTTATTAACTTTCACTTCTTCTGCTCACATATTTTTCTTTTGAATTTCACTATTAATACACCAAGACAAACACAACTAAGAACTTCAAAGCTTTTTTTTCAATGTTATAAAACAAATAGTTGTTGGGCCATTGAAAATATCAGACTTTAAAACAGTAGAGAGATGAGAGTTTTCCATTAAATTCAATCATTTCATAATCAAGCACAACCATATCAAACAGTCCTGCTCATAATTGCCTTTCTCAAATAACCACATTGTAAGTCAAATGATCAGTTCATCTGTTGGACAAATGAATTTTGTATACAATAAACAAGCCTAGTCCCCCCAAAACTTGGAAGATTTTACTCCCCTAAGAACTTGGAAAATTTTACTATACAAACATATCACAATTTGCCTTTCAATGATACTTTAATATTCAAGCATGAACGATTCTGAATATATACAAATTTTTGAACAAGCAAATGAAACAATACAGAAAAACGGAAACCAAAAAAATAAAAAAAATCAAACCCATCACTACAACAATGCTGCCCAATACTACATATAAATATATATACATATAATTAACACTTTGAATTTAACCATTTATATGGCTTAGAGCAGTGTAACCAGTGGTGTCACAAACATCGTTCAAAAATAATTGGTAATTTATCTAAAGTGTCCAATTTTGTTTGTCCCGCTTGCATCAATCCACAACAACAAATTCGAAATAGCAATGTTTTTGAAGCCATTAAGGTAGAGAAAGTCACATCGTTTCAATATCTAGGAGATGTTCTGGATTGTACTGGAACGACTGAAGCTGCCATTCAAGAACGCATACGTTCAGCCTGGAATAAATGGCATCTCCTTATCTCTATATTGATGCGGCGTGACATCCCACTACCACTACGATCAAGACTTTATAAATATGTGATATGTCCGGTGTTGTTATATGGTGCAGAAACATGGCCAATGACAACCAAACTGAAACAACAACTTCACCGAACCGATATGAAAATGATCCGATGGATGCAACGAATTAGTCTGAAGAACCACATCAAATCTACCGTAATCCTGCGTCGTTCTAGTTTAGATGATATAAAGGACGAATGCCGGCAACACCGTCTGCGGTAGTTTGGTCATGTCAAACGAAGTGGAAACAGTGCCATAACTTCTCTTGCAGATGTTGAAGTACATGGCACATGTCCCAAAGGCCGTCCAAAGAAGTCCTGGTCGCAAACAATTGAACAAGACATAAAAGCTCTAAATTTAAATGAAATGGATACAACTGATCGCCTAATTTGGCACAAAAAATTGATGGCAAAGAAAACAACGTCCTACCTTGGGGGAACTGGGTCTCTGAATGCTAAACGAAGATTAATTAATAGATATAGCTTAGTTAGAGCCAAAGTGGATAATCAACTATCACAAAAGGTTGAAAAAGAGTTGAAATTTTATATGCATAAATGATAAATATGATGACAAATCTAGCTAGTTCTAGCTAGCCTTACAGGATAACGGAGTGCTCCCTTCTGTTAAAAATAGCTAACATGCCAACCCAAGTTTAGTCCATCACAGGACTTTCAAGTTAAATTAAATTATTTCAACATTCATAATCTCATGCCATACTTACTTTTTTTTTACAATAAACCAAAATTTTACTTTTTAGTAGAAATATTGGGTAAAACCGGAGATGGATACTTCTATGGTATAGTATGGTATAGGAGTATCCATCTCCGGTTTTACCGAAATATTGTAAATGTAAAATTGCAAATAAAGTCATAACCTTATCATGGCTTATCATATAAGTGTAAGAATATGGCTTATCGCTGGCCAACTAACATGCTAGTGTAACCACGCTACATTTCAATTCTTCCAAAAATAAAATCAATACATAAGTAAAGTACTAAAAAATAAGACATATCAGAATTTATCAAAAAACCTTCGTACAGAATTAATTCCAAGTCCAGCGAACACAGATTCGGCTTTATTTCATTCTATGGGACTGAAAATAGCAAACGACAGTAGATGTTTATTTATTTTCAACGAAGTATTAGTGATGCGTCAGTTAGTAATTGTGATATTTTAGAATATAAAGTAACTCAAAAACTTAAATATGTGTCAAATACTATATTCATCAACAAATATTTCGGTTTTTCTAACTTGTTGATTAATTTAATTATTTATTTCGGTTTAGATACCAATTATTTACGACCTTGCGACAGAATTTAAATTTTAAGTATGATTCGAGGTGAATTATGATCACAGAATTTTATACAGATATTGCGAATTACCCATCACCATATATGATGTAGAATAAAATTTCATCACATATATTAATTCTATAATTTTTATTATATATGCCATTTACGTAAAGATATTAATGTGGATGAAAACAGGATTGAAACAAAAAATCTCCAGATAGCGGTATTCGTAACTGTTAAAATGCAATGTCTGAAGCAAACGCCTACAAAACAAGTTCCAGATCGAAATTCCCGTCAAGTAATTTAATACAGTTTTTAAGTGTAATATTATTATTACTATGAAAAACATTTATAAATATTTGTGACTCAATTGCAGCCACGTAGAAACTTGATTTCTTTACACGTTTTCTATAATTGGCTCCATGGTGTAGTCTTTTGCCATTTGTGATTTGGTTACAGATTAAAAATTGGACATTCAAAACTAACCCATTCTTGGATCTTAACAGAACTATCCCTTACAGTTTGAATAAGAATAAATCTAGAATATACATAATGCAGTAATTCAGCAACAACATTGATTATGTTTATATTTATTAGACGGAAAACGGAAGAGATGCAAAATGATGAACTTAAAATTAAATTTTTAAACATTATTGGGAGCCTAACACATGGCAACGCGCTTATCTGCCTTAGCTTACATACCCTGTGTCATCAGCAGATACCGTTTGACGTTCCACTAAGGAGTCACACAGTGGAACAATAAAATGTTTATTTGATTAGCATTCACCAATTTACAAATGAATCAGCATGCAGTTAAGGAGGACTAAATAAATAAATAAATGTTAATTTATTATCATTATTATGTAATAGCGTACCAACAACTATACATAATTGGAGCTCAAATATTTACAACAGCTATCATTTTCATCAATTGACTACTCTTAAAATATAAACCAATCACAAAAACAACGAAAATAGCAAAGAATTAAATTATTATGATGGTTAATTGCTAATATGTTTCTGATAAGAAGCGATTTTATAAAATTAAAATGGGATTACTGTGTATTACTTTCCGAAACGCTCAATTCTAGATTTTCTGTGATCAGTTTGTCTTTGTGTGCGATAAAGTTTAATAATGCATCTAACAATGATGCAAAATTTTAAATTACTTTCCTAACAATTCAAAAATTAAATAATCGCAAACTATGAACATCAAGAGAAGCAAATGAGTATTAATAAAAATTAATATTAGCATTTAATTATGACAAATTCACTTGACGATGAAAATGATGAATAAAAAGATAAGGATAAATAAATTTAATGAAATGAAAATAAACTATGACGCATTTGTAGGTTGATTGATCGTTTCGATTTCTGATAAGTATTTACCTGAAAAAATGTAATTGTTCTTGTTTGAAATAAAATCAAAATCTATTGAAAAAAATTAAAAGTTAAATCATATGGCGTCATAAAGCATTAATTAACTTTCCGAGTTTCAACAGTTGTTTCTTTAATTATTTAGCAAATAAAATATTAGCACTATTTCAGACATCGTATGTCGAAAAAGAGTTTTTTATCAGATGAGTGAGGACAAAATATTTCAATGCTGCAAATGAATAATTGTGAAAAACGTTTCAACAAAAATTTTTGTGTAACTATAGAATGTTTAAAAACAAAAGCAAAAGAAATAAACTAGCCTGTACAAAATCTTTTTTTCGCAAGTGATAATCGATAGCCAGTTGAAGCCAGTTCAAATTCAAGCCCTGACAGTGTGGCTCCTTCACAAAGAAACTGCACAGCAGCCATGTTTAAGTGAGGAGAGGCGGTAGAGGTAACGTTAAATTTGGCTTTGATGTTCCCACGACAACCGTTTTCTGACATTTCTGAAATATCCTGCAATCTCCAAATTGCACGTTTTGATTCGCTGGACCTGTCAAATGAAAATTATTAAAAAGCTATAAACGTTACTTGAAACAAGTGATTCGTGTAGATATTTATTTCAGATAAATAAATTTCATCTATAGTATGCAACAAGTTTAGTTCATTTTTGTCTTAAAATAAGCAACAAAAACCAATATTTTAAATAAATCGCTAACAACAATAAGCATAGCCTAATAAATAATAAAAAACCGGAATTGAAGACTACGAAGTGAATGATGGCTAACCAAAGTCCGCTTGGAATGGAGTGCATCTCAATGTCCTTGTCCCCTGTATCCAACTGGAGAGCCAGCTGAACACTGGTGAGAGGTAGGCAGGGAGGCCTCATGCAGCCGCCAACGTACGAGTATTCTAACAGGAAGTCACATTGATTTGGTTCAACTTTCCAGTACGATGCCAACTTTAATGGAATGTTCTCTACGGCCGGATTGACAATCTTCAACTAGGAAATAAGCAATAAGCTTAATGTTGAAAACGCATAAAAATAATTTATGTAACGGATAGCCAAATAAAATGAAACAAGAGTAAGAAAAAATTCTGCAAAAGGAAGGTACTTGATATTTGATGATTTCAACGTTGAAATATGGAGCGTTGGAAGTGATGGAAGATAATTTTCTGAGGTGGTCTACAAGGGCCGACATGTTGAATGTGTAGCTTCGACAGTTATCAGATCTCTGTTGCTCGTTTCTACAAACGTAATTATGACATAAAATGTTTAAAATCAAATTAACCAACAATCATTAAACTTAATTTGAATAAAAATCTACTTTTACATATAAGAATTATTATATTAAAAATGATATATATATATATATATATATATATATATATATATATATATATATATATATATATATTATTTATATTAATAATTAATTTATATGGTACAGCACATTGCAGTACAATGTACCATTTGATGAAGTGCATATCTCTTATTTAACCGGTAACACGTTCGTGTCTTATTAAATTATAAATAGAAAATAAGACTGACTCATTTAAAAGTGTTTTGTTCATTATGATGTTGTCAATCTTTTCAACGTTCTTCAAGGAGAAGGAGAGGACATTTGGTGATGGGTTGTCGAGGAAGACTCTCATGATGCCGCCGGGAAACGAGATGACTATGCTGCCAGTTACACGCACCTGACATCTACAGATTTGCATTCATCGGATAATAAATAATTCTTGTCCATAACATCACTATTCTCAATAATATAAAAACTGAATAGAACAGAACCATTGATTGATTTTGCCATGAAAAAAATTCTGATCAAGATTGAAAATACTAAACAAAAAAACAATTCTCCAGCCAACTTGTCGTAATTAGCGCCTTTGAAGTAAGCGTTGGTCGTCTCTGTGACAGCAGCAGCGATGGGAACGTTGTCGGACATTGCAAGAGTAAGAGGACTCGGTCCTCTCGATGCAAAGTTGTGTGTTGGCGTGAAGGAAGTTAGCGGTGGGTTGGACGAAGTGGAAGGGGTCGACTGTGTGGGGAATATGTTGGTGAGACTCATGAGACTATCCGTTCGATCGGATGATAGCAGTCTGAAGACGTCAGGTGTATTCCTACCAGCCGGCCTTGCGGTAGCCTAATTACATGCGAAACAAATGTAAAATTTTGAATGTGTGCGTAAGCATTTAAAACTTTAAACACAAAACGAAAGTTATGGTTAAAAAGTGACTCAAAATTAAACTGTTAATCTCATAAACTCCCACAGAAAATTTTAATTAAATTTTCAAAGAAATATAAGTTTAATCAAAAAAAAAAAAAAAAAAAAAAAAAAACAAATAGTAGAACTGACCCCCAAAGGCACATTCGAATGCAGTGATCTGTTGTGTGTGCGTTGATGTGCAGGCGGGGGAGGTGTCGGTAGGATGGGCAGACGCGAGGAAGGAGACGTGGGCGAACCCGGGTCGACTGTCGTTGACGTCAGTGAAAATGAGGACGAGAGTGACGACGATGGTCTTGTGGATGGCAATGGACCTGATGGCAAAAAGTTATTTTTTTCTCCACATCCGAGTGAAATTTTCAACATTTTAAAATCAGTTAATAAATGTTTGCATAATGTTTAACTCCTACGCAAAGATAATATGCCGACAAACCCTGGTTACATAATCCTCCCTACCAGTTTTTTTAACTTTCACTCTGTTTGATTTTCTCTTCGCCCTTCATCTCGCATTTTTATTGCAGTAGTTTTTATCTAAACTCGAAGTATTTAATTTGAATTTTGATTCAATGTTCGTGGCATTCCTTCCCGCCTACATTCCATCTGCATACGTGCAGTAGTAGCAGTAGTGGTGAGAATGTTTACAAACCAGCGCAATGAAAGCTTAATTCTTACTTAATGCATGAAGAGAGTGGTCATGTAGTGTAAATATAATATCACCCTAAATATAAGGTTGGTATTTATAATTATGAAAATAATTAAAGTGAAAAAATGAGCATAATTAATGACAAACCAGACTTATTGAGTGACGACAAAGAAACTTGCTTGTGAACGACAGCCACACCACCACTACTACTATTACCACCACAACTAGTGGTTACATCGTTGTTGTTACTAACTATAGAACCGCTGGATGATGCGACATTTTCATTTGTAGTTGTTGGTTCATTTATTGGAATACTGCTTCGCCCATTTCGCGCTAAGGGCGAGTGGCTTGTTGTGGTGGTGGTTGTGCTGATTGTTGTGGTGGTGGTCGTGTTGTTGTCTGTCGTGGCGTCTGTCTTTTTTACTGCTGTACCTGTTGCTGATGTGCTGGTGGTATTGGAAGGCGATGAAAAGATATCGAGGTCGATCAGATCATCACTTGGTCTCGACGGCATGGAGCTGGATGTTTTGTTAGTTTATGTCGGCATTTAATTCTTTTAAATATTTAAAAAAAAAAATTTTTACTAACAAAAGTTTTATTGTAATTCATTCAAATTAATTCATCATAGATTCATCATATTAACTCATCATGTGATTTAAAAGATTACTCAATCAATTTATGAACTTAAAAAATTTCATACGAAATTTTTATTTTTGGAAACTTATAAAGCATTAAAAAACTGAACTAAATTCCAACAGTTCTAAAACGCCTACCTGTCTAAACTCTGACTGCCTGCCCTACTTGTATCGCTGATCGGTGTTCGTCTCTATGTAATCATCATCATCAGTATTATCATCATCATTATCACCATCAAAATTATCATCATCACCAGCATTATCATTTTAATCATCATTATTATCAACAACAACAACAACATCATCGCCATCTTCACCAACAACTCAACAACATCAACAACAACGACAAAATGATCATTATTTTAAATGTCGTCTGTCCCCACTTTATGATGCACTCATCGCAGCCACCACCAGCAACCCATCCCGGCAGCAACATTTCATGTTATAATACAACGATGACGCAATAGCCAACAACCAATCACATTCATTTTTTAATCGACGGACGATAATATAAACAAAACATGAAAAAATATTTTGTAATTGTAAACAAACCATAGTAACATCATCATCAACGACAACATCATTATCAACAACAACGACAAAACCAACAAATACATCAACATCAACAACAAAAAATAGGAGAAGGAACTTACACTTGGAATATCTTGGATTTTGAACGTTTGTACAATGTCCTTCAGGTTGGCTGTGTTGTCAGAGTTCGTGGGTGATGACAGGGGTTTGATCTCAACCTTCAACTTGCTCATTCGACCTTCGTTATCTATATTTGTTTCATGTGAGTGAGTGTGTGTTAATGTGATGTGGGATATATATTAACAAACATAAATACATACAAGCATATACACTAAACACACTCACACATAACACTCACAAACTCTCACATAAACTTACACACATACAAACACATATTTATTTATTTATTTATTCCATTATGTGCGTGTCAGAGTCGTTCCAACCGTGCATTCACAATTTTAATGACCAACAATGCCCCATACATTACACATACAAGTTAAACTTGTTTCTAAAATGTATCATAATTGAAGTCAATGAGAATTACTAAATCCAGTGCAGTTACAATTACAGGAACTATTTTAATGATTGTAGGTAGCTAGAAAGAAGACACTAGCTGAGACACTGCTTGTTTAGGAGCGGAAATTACATGACTTTTCAGCATGATCGGATTTTATAAACTAATTAGAAATTTTCTAAATGACGGAAAATTTAACAATGGAAATGATGATAGAACCATGACAGATGAGTAACTAACCGGAATCGTTATCAGAGCTTGAGCCATAACTCTCCCTGCTATCTGCATGTGAGAAAGAAAATTATCATTAGTCACATTGGCATTGAGTTTGTCATCACAGCAGTTTAACCAACTCATGGAGTAGACGTCATTTTAAAGCATTTCAGAATCATCATTATCTGCACAATATTCTCCATCCATCATCATCTGACTAAGTGATTTAACCAAACTCTACTCCCACTAGTGACCATCATTACCCCCATCATCACCACCACCACCATCACTCTCATCATCATCATTATCATCACCATCATATCAAAAAGTGACTCCAACTTACTGTGGTGGACGATCTCCGGCCTTATGGAGTAGCCCTCCTCGTCCACCAGGTGAGTGTTCTATTATCATAATTAATTCAATCTCAACGCAACTACATTATAATTAATAATTGTAATTAACATAATTAATACAATTACTCGATCACATAGATGTAAATAGCAAATAGCAATCATATTAATTAGTGAGTGAAGAAAAGTAATATTAAAGTTGAATAAAGAGGAACAGCAGCAAAGGCGGCTGACGCTTAATATAAACAATCTAACATGAAGCAACTGTATGCACATGTATGCACATGCATTCAATCTGGAGGTACATGAACATGCATGTGCATGCATGTTCATGTACCTCCAGATTGAATAATAAGATAAATAAACACCTCTTACATTCTGTCTGGCATTAGATCCATTATCTAATTAGTCAAATCCATTCAATAGCATGCAAATAACCAACAAAATACTACATTTTTACACATATCTGTGACGATGTTTGTGAGAGCTAAAATGCATAAATAAAGTACATATACAGGTTGAATATATACATATATTGTGTATATATAAGTAAACATATATATATATATATACACATACATACACACACACACACACACACACACACACACACACACACACACACACACACACACACACACATATATATATATATATATATATATATAGAGAGAGAGAGAGAGAGAGAGAGAGAGAGAGAGAGAATATTTAAATAACAAACCTTTGATAGAGCGTCTGACTTGCTGGTTGTGAGAAAATAAAAATTACATTGTTTATGTAAAAATAAAACAAAAGGTCATTTAATATGGAAACAGAAAAAAAATAAAAACAAGGCCATAAAGACGATGACAATATCATTAAAACATATACTAGTAGAAATGTAACTGGTAATAGTTTTGAGATGGATAACATGTCAAGAGGAATATAAAGGCAAACAACATACATATAGTTATAGTGTGTTACATATAACATACTCCTAACATATTGAGAAAGATCTCTCTCATCATGTGATGTTAACATCATACAGTCAAATTATGAACTGCGCTGCATAATCCTCACAGTTCCAGATTACAAGTAGATAAAAAATAATATGGAAGAAACATCACAACAGCAAAGAAACAACAACAAGAGCACATCATAACGAAGCATCTAAAGACACAAAAGCAGGAAAAAAAGGGAACAAACTCCTTATCCTTATCAGCATGCTCCTTGTTCTTCTTCCTGTGGTTCCTGTACATGATTGGAATGCCTAATATGCCTGGCGACGACGATGATGATGAGAACAATGATGATTGTTATTAACAGAGTGATGATAATAAAGTGATGATTTGATGATGATGATGATGATGATAAGGGTGACAGATTGATGACAATGGTGATGATGATCACTGAAATGGAGATGATAATGATGATGGAGGTAATAATAATAATAATAATGATGATGATGATGATGATGATAATGATGATAGTTATCACAGTGATGATGAAAGCGATGAAGAAGGCCAACGACCACCAATGATAATGATGATAATTGGATTGATAGGGATTAGCACAAGAATGGTCGACTTATTAGCACAATGATGATCATTGAGACAATGAGAACACTATGAGAAAGGTGCACGCCAACAAACAAGAGAATAGTTTTGATAATTACAAAATAAGTGTTCAAATTATTGTTACAACAGAAACGCAACTGTAATTAAAACCTCAGAGAGCTAATTTATTCTACAGCTAAAACAAAACAGCCATCATCAACTGATAAATGATAGACAAGCCGACAGGATGAAAGTAATATTAAATAGAATTTAAAACAACCAACCACGGACAAAGATTAGAACAATTTTTTCAAATGTTAATCTTGAAAGTACCAGCATACATTGAAAAGTGAATGAACGTTAAACTGAACATCGTACAGCGTCAGAAGGATCAATTCAAGTGGCCCACCTCCGAGTTGGTTCCTGATCCTAGCGTCATTGTTCTGGGGCTCTTTCTTATCCAGGTCCATCACGGATAGGGAGGATGTTAGTGTGGATATGTCTGCCTCCACGAACTCTATGTGGCCTGTCACGTCCACCGAATTAGTGGTTTGTACGTGTAGAAACTTATTACTGTATATTGTATGTATGATTGATTGAATGCACATCCATAATTAACAGTGGAGTTGAAATTTGAGAAATGTAGTACAATGATGCAAGATATTTATGATCTGACTATTTCATTCAATATTTATTTTATTTATTTATTAATAGCATATTATATTTATTCAATATTTATTCATTCAATATTTATTTTATTTATTTATTAATAGTATATTATATCTGCACTCAGAAAAATATTACTAATTATTTTTCATTAATTGATCTACATTGTATAGCCTAGCATTCTGTTTTTGTTGCATCTGGTTCCGTTGGGTACCAACTATTAAAAGTTAAGCTGTTCATTTGGTTTAATTTTATTTTTTCCAGCGGTACTCTCTTTTTTTTCACAACATTCAAATTTCCATTTCATTTCGAGTACAGTTCTACCATTTGTTTTGCTTAATATTATTTAGAGATATTAATATTTTCATTTGTTTTTTTCAACTCGTTCCTGTATTTAAATTGTCAAGGAGGGACTAATTTGAAAATAAGTTGTTGCTTAGATAAACAAATTAAAAATAAATATAGAAACAAATAAACTGATGAATTTTAAACAGGCGGAAGAGAATAAACGAATAAACAATAAACAAGTAGATGGGTAAGACAAATCGAATGAGTAAACCAAAAAAAATCCACGTGGCCAGGCAAAGAATCAACAGGAACAAACCAGGTTGTTCAGTACCAGTGCCTTTTGATTGGATGATCATCTCGATGAGTCTTTCAACCGACAACTTGCAACAACCCACTCGAAACTGATCTTGGACCTGTGCATGAGAATCATCTTAAAAACATCACCTCCAATGCTACTGCAATTAACCAAACAATAACGAAAAACCAACCAACCAACTAACTAGCCATAAAAACAAAAACAACCAACCCACCTGTGCCAACATTGAACAGTGAGTGTCTCTGGCTTTCCTAAATGAATCTATAAACTCCTTCATCTGTTGCAGATGCTTCTCCTCAATGTCTTGGAACCTCTGTCAACAATCACCATGATAAAGAAATATTCAGTTTGTTATAAATGTAACAAAAATACAGAAAGACAGAGAGATTGAAATTGAGGGAAAGAGAGAGAGAGAGAGAGCAAGAAAAGAAAGAGAAAATAAATAGAAATAAAGAATGAAACCTTGCAAGATGCGGTCATATGCAGGAGGTAGTCCTTTCGAGCATTCGAGTATTTCTCTAGTAATGATCGGTATTCCTCATCTGCATTCATTCATCAGCAACTCTCAATCAATCATTGAGTTCTAATGTACAAACGATGGACGACACACACACACACACACACACACACACACACACACACACACACACACACACACACACACACACACACAAGAACACAACATCTAAGCATACAAAAAATACCAAACATCAACCAACAGCCAACGTGCGGCTCACAAACACAATGTAACACAAGAAAACATACAAACAACTAAACATCAAACCACAAACAAACAACAAACCAGCAAAGCATAAATAACAACAAACAAACCTAAATTTAACAAACAACAAACAAACCTAAATTGAACAAACAAACAAATAATCAAACAGTGCACAAACAACAAACAAACCAACTTGCTCTCTTCAGCTTGGCCTCAACTTTCTCCATTTCTCTCTGTGATGCACTCTCTCTCCTCAACTTCTCACATTCATAAAAACGTGCATGATATGCTTCTTTTGCCTAGCCAAAAACACATGAACACAAATCATTCATTCATTTATTCACCTACCCATTAATTTTACGCATTTTCAGGTTAGTCCCATGTCAGTAAGCAAGCTTATACTATTGTATTTTTTTCTCATTTTCAAAAGTAATACAAATGTATTATTTGAAATGATGAAGCATGACTGGAACATTTCAGAAACATGTTACGCCAGACCAATTATTGCTAATCAAATTATGAATAGCACTGAGTCAAACAGGAATACAATTTATAATTGAAGCATTAGAGAACTGAATGAATGGTGAAGTTTAATCTTAATGAAATTTAAGAAATTATCATCAACAAATAAATTATGAAAAATGACATGCATAATGCAGCAAATGCAACAGGATGGGACTTTTTATTTTCATTACATTTCACAGTATATGTTCGGATGTAAATGGATGTCACTTTTTTGATAGGAAAAAAGATAAAGCATGAACATTGTAACACTTATGCTGTCTGTGCCTGAATGCAAGAAATAGAATAGACGTGAACTAATTCCCAAGCCACACCAACTAATAAATTTCCATTCAAGTAAATACATATAAACTACAAGATACATACCTTCTTTGCACACATTACAATGACATGCAGTTATAGACAGAAGACAGTAGCAATATAGAGATCCATGTGACAAACAACAACAGGACACGACAAAAAGTATCAAATATACAAAGGAATGACATTCCAAGTACAAATTAATGAAGTGTCAGTAACCTTATGAAGTACTTGGATGGTTTGTTGCAGCAACTGGACTGATTCAACTGTGCTCACTTCTTGGTCTTTCAACTTTTTGATAAACAAATCAAAATTTCATTTAAGAACCATAGTAAAAATAAGCATACAAAAACAGTTAAACTTTCACAGAAAAGTTAGATTGGAAGATTAAAAGCTGAAGAATCTTTGAATTGATGGATTGTTGATGAATGGCTATAAAAACAAATATTAGTGTTGTTATTATTTCATTAATTAATGGCAATATATAATGTAGATGTCTTCGATCATTATCACCACGATAAACATACAAAACAACATACGGAAACTTGCAAAAACCAAAAAACATGCTATATATAAGAAAAAATACCCAAGTGCTATTAGGATAAGCAACTCAATATTGACATACATCTTCAACTTACTTCATCTTGGTTTGATTGAACAAATATTTTTATTTTTCTCAATTCATACACATATACACAGACAACATTGCTACTTACGAAACTTTATATAAATCAAAACCCCATTTAAAATGCAACACAATTCAGAGCATTGAGCTCTTAAAATGACAACCACAAGTTGTGCTAATTGAGAATTAATTCCCTGAAAATTTCTTGCATGAACTCATATAAGGAATAAGGTAAAACAAAAAAGCGTGAGAAGAAACAATAAAGTCTAACAATGAAACTTTTATATAAATATATATAAATTTTTACTTCAATTGAACAAATCTGGAATTTAAACAAGAAAAAAATAATCCTTATAAAACTACAGAAAATAAAAATCTCCATTAAAATCTAAAAGATTTAATTTGGAGATTAGTGTAAAAAAAATGTTTTTAATTTCTCAGATATCATGATCAGCCAGAAGGGTTGCCTTATAAATGAATGAATAAGTTAATGGATGAAAAAACAAACATCTATATAAATATATAAATAAATAAATAAATTTCTTTATTTAATTACTAATTTATTAAATATATATAAAAAATATATATTGACATATTTATTTAATACAGCTAAAACACAACTAAAAATCTAGCAAAATTATTTTGATATTTAAAGAAATTAATTTTTTTTAATTAATGAAGAAATAGACTTTCAAATAAAAAATAAATATAAAAAAAGAAGAGTAACCTCTTTTTGTTTCTTCTGTTGTTCAAGTGTATATTTGTGGACATCTTTAATGAGTTCCTGCCATGAAAGCATCAGCTGGACATGGATTGACGACAGTTCCTCTGCTAAAACTCTCAGAACTTGCCAGAACGGTCCAAATGAACTGACATTTTGAAAAATTTAGATATACAATTCATATTTATTTAATTTATTTAGCTAGTTACATTTTTATTACTTAATTCATAAAATAAAAAAATATTTCAACGTAACTAACCCTCTGTTTCCATAATTTGAAGCCATTTTTGCTAATTTCATTTGAAGCTTAACATAAGACTCCTCAACTGTGCAACTGAAATGAAAAAAAAATTCAAAATGTATATACCATGCAAGTGTGGATGGTAACTGCTATCTAAACATTTCTTAATATATGAGTATCAGATTGCATTAATTTAATAGAACTTAATTTGTTATGTGATACTTAACAGAAGAATACACAAAATATGAACATTCACATTAACAATCAATATAGTAAATAGTTCTACACTCTTAACATCAGAATCAATTGATCCTGAAGACATGTTATGCAGAAAACATTTTTGATTAAAATATAAAAAGATGAAAATATAAACAAATGAAAATCATTTATTAACCTAATTTATCATCTAATTTTAATGAACATTTAAAAGACACAATGATCTGATTCTATTAATTTTTTTATCAAACATTAGTAAAAAAATGAGCCCTTCATTTTTAATGTTATTAAGCCCTTAAACAAAAAATAACATATATCATTATGTGATAATTAACCAATAATCAAAAATTAGATAAATGTTCAATCATATGTCTACATGGTATTAAAAATAATTTTTTATTTAAAGAAACAAAAAGCCATTGATGATAAAAAGATTAAAATGAAAACAAATGTTATGAGTGTGACCAAAATCAAATTTATCCCAAATAGCAAAACTAATAAAAACATTTTTATAAACATTTTTTTATATTATTTATAATACCGGTTCATTTTTTATATAAAAAGTTTTCAAAATAATATTTTGGTGATAAAAACCTCTCTAAAAGAGAAATTATTAATGTATTTATTTATTGTATTCAAACTTCAAACCAACTAACTAAACTGAAAAAGAGTTTTTAAATTAAAAACCCTCTGTAGAGCTTAAAATTTAATAATTCAACAAATTTAGTTTAATAAATTAAAATTATCAACTAAATAATAAATTTTATAACTAATTCATTTATTTTTATACGTTATTTATCATGCATGTATGATGATGTGCTCAACCATATTTAAATTACTATTTTTTATTCAAAAATATAATATTTAAACATTTCTACTTAATTAATTTAATTATTAACCTTTCTCTGATATATTCCTCAAGTTCTCTACTGGACACCCAGCCAGCTTTCATATTTTGATAGAGTATGTCAAATCCATTGTTTTTTTCACCCTGAAATTATTCAGTAAAAAAAATCATTTCAACCTTAAACCCTTTTAATTTTATACTTGATATTAACTTAAATTTAACATTCAAAAATTAATGAGAAATAAATTTATAAACGCGATCATTGATTAACATAACAAACAGATTAACAATTTAACAAGCACAGGAATATTCTGTCATATTGCAAATGCAGATCTAGAAAAGACGATAAAATCCTAAGTACCCACCCAAAAATGTGTACTGAAGGACATCATGTCTGATGTTAGTTAGTAGATTAATAATTAATAAATATTTCATCGGCTGTCAGTTTCAAACGAACACCCAACCGAGATGAAGAAGAGGCAGATACATTGTTATTTATCTATGGAGCTTCCGATCTTATCTTATTTCGGATGCAACTAAACGAGCAAGCTGGGCACTCAATTAATTTCAACAAATTATAAGTATTTGATTCGACATATATGGTTATAAGTAATTGATTTTGATTCTAAACCAAAGCATATACAAAGAATGCTCTCTTTGCTCTCTTCTATATAACTATTTTATACTATTTTTTATATATAATTATATATATATATATATATATATATATAGGCTTATCATGAAATTAATAATTTATAATTTATAATCCAATGATGCTTATACCATACGTGCCAACATTTGGATTTTTAAAACCTCTCCAAATGTGTACGTACATACATACACACACAAACACACTCATTCAATCACTCACTCACACACATACACACACACAGTGAGGTTTTCAGATAAGCTTGTTTTAATTAAATTAATTGTTTTTTATTAAAATGTCAACCAAAATTATGAATCAATCAATCAATCAATTAATCAATCAGTCAGTCAATCAGTCAGTCAGTCAATCAATCAATCAATTAGCTGGTAAAGCGTTATTTCCGCGATTTTCAACAGCGCTCTTCAATGAATTGAATTTCGCAAACAGATGGGTTTTGAGATCCGCTCTGAACTTTGTAAGTGAGTAGTAAGTGTGAGGAGTAAAAAGAAGTAGTCAGAAAAGTAGGTAGAGAGTTTCAGAAAAAAAGGACCAGAAAAAGCAAAAGCAAATTTAGCAATATAGTGTTTAACACGAGTTAAGAAAAATTTAATAAAGAAGAATCTAAGCAATAACGTAATTTAAAAAGGTCTTAAACACAAAATGGTGCATAGTATTTAATGAAATATATATATTGTTCTATTACTATTATTACTATTATTGCTACTATTAATATTCCTCTAATTTGACAGGGGAAGTCCGCCGCTCAAACGTTCAGTACCTAAATCACTTTGTCAATGTATAACGTCAGACACTATTTTTAGCAAAAAACGGCGATAAAGTTTGAATTAAGATGATAACGATTACTATTTGATGGCAGCAAAAAAATGTTCTAATCTAGTTAATTTTTATCGCAAAATTAGCGAGAAAAGTTTGTTATCAAATGTTAATGTCAAAAGTTTTCATTGATATATCAACAACAAATTGTTTTCTAAAGCTTTCTATAACCTGTTTATAAACTGCTAATAACAATATATCGTATGAACCCGTAACAATGGCAAACACATGTAACAACTATTTTGCATCAGTACTTACAAATGACGATGGAAAAAAATTTTTCTATCCCGTACTACTAAATCTATTGAAAACATTGGCTTCACTCCACATGCAGTATATCTTGCACTCTAAAGTTTGAAAAATTCACATTCAAATGGTTCAGGTGGTATTCTCCTCAAAATGTGTACTTCAAGCTTAAGAATAGATTTTCACCCGCCATATAGAAGATTGCCATCATTACTCCTGTTCACAAAAAAGGTCCAGCCAACTACTATGTAAAAGGTTAAGATAGCAGTAAGCAGTATATCTCTTTTCCTTCTCTCCCTCTCTTTCTTTTTCTCCGCTTTTCTGTTTTGTTTTTTTTTTTTGCCAATTCTACAACCCATCACAACCAAAGATTTTTAAACTGAAATTGATCTGTCTTATTTTTCTTATTATACGCTGTACTGGCAACAGGTGAAGCAATGAGGTCATGCATCATTATAATTGATCTTGCTGGAATCTAGTTGGGGATCGTTTACAATGTAAAATAAAAAATGCAGTATAATATATATATGTGTGTAGCAGTTATTGTTGTGTGGCTGTTATGGGGTTGTTTTAATGTTACTAATGTGTGATATATATATATATATATATATATATATATATATATATATATATATATATATATATATAATTATTGATGAAAATCACAGCATGTTCGGCGTTAGATAACTTCCAATTTAACTTTTCGATTTTTCTAATGGCTGATCATAAATCATTTTCAAGTTTCTTTATTTCAAAACCAAATTTTTTTTATGCATGATAGAACAGAAAAGCTTTTTTTGGTATTCATATACCATCTTCGGTGTTCAAATTGATATCTTGTGGTTGTGCCCAGATGATCGAGTATCTTGAGTATTTTTTTCGTTACTTTTCCGTTACTTACTTTCATCACCACCCTTCAAAAAACGCCAGCTACTCTTTTAAAACAAAACTTAAATGTTAAAACGTCATGGCCTCTATACCTGAGTCGTCAGCGTGTACTAGTTTGCTGTTAATATTACTTTTTAAGTATATGCGATGTGATAATTCGTACCAGGTGCGAGAGCATTCCCTTATCAAGCCGTACAACGGTAAATATTAATTTTTAATAATTGTTTGTGCTCTGTAACTTGAAAAAATAAAGTTGTAAGTAAAAAATTAAAGATTTAATTTTCTTTTCATTCATTCAACATTCAGTCTTCTGTGGGTCGGTCATATCCACATTTAGTGGTTTAAAATACTTCCTTCTGTTATTTTCTGTTGGAATATTGAAGTATTCTTTTTAAAAAACAAAGTAAAAATGTAAAGTGTCATATCATAGTGAAAAATAAACTAAGAAAAGTAAAGTGTTTAAAAAATATAAGTATTATTTAATTTTAAAAATATTATTAATAATTTAATTTTAATTAATACAATTTTATCTATTTTTTCATAAGCAAAAATGAGAATTAATACTTAATATAATAGGAATAGAGACCAATCTAATAGATCAAGAAATGTCAAAATAAAATTATTAGAATGTATGTGTGACTGCACTGTGGGTTTTGTATGTAGATAAATAAGGTTGGTGTGGTCTATGTGCTTGTAGATAGGTAGGCAACAGGAACAGTGTAGTATATTTTAGTATAAATTATGTTGGAAACATTAATTTTTAACAGGATGTGATTTTTACTTTATTTTAAAAATTTAAAACCCAAAGTGCGTTTTAAATAAAAGTATTAGTTTAGTATTCCATTCAAAATTACTTCAAGTAATAAATTTGAAAAAATAAATATTGGTTTAATTTGTTATCAAATAATCTATTGTAAAATTCAGCAGAGGGGAAGATCGTAAGCAGAAGTCATCATCTTTACATAAAACACAACTGATCTATTAAAATGAAATGTTCTGTATTCTTTAAATGCAGATGACAGATGGGACTTTACAGGTAGTACAATCATATCAAGCACAGCTGTCAGATTAACATCTGATTACCAAGGTCAACGAGGAGCCATATGGAACAACATTGTGAGTAACATCATTTAGATTCAGTCACTTATAGTTTTTTTAACTTTACTGACATGCCCATTTTAGCCATGTAGACTGCGCAATTGGGAAATGCATGTTCATTTTAAAGTAGATGGTAAAGGCTCAGAGCTGTTTGGGGATGGATTTGCTATATGGTATACCAAGGAAAAAATGGAAATGGGTAATGAATGGTGTTGCAATTCACTTTTTCATCATTAACTTATTGTTATTTGATCAAATTATTGCAGGTCCAGTATTTGGAAATCGTGATAAATTTACCGGTTTGGCAATTTTTTTTGACACTTATGCAAATCAAAACGGAGCTCATAATGTAAATTTCTATACATTTTTACTGAAAACACACATTGTTTATTTTCATGTTTGAATTGTAAACTGTCAGCATGGACACCCTTACGTATCGGCAATGATAAACAATGGCACGCTCTCGTACGATCATGATAGAGATGGCACACACACCGAACTCAGTGGCTGTGAATCAAACTTCAGAAAATCAAGATTTGAAACATTTGCAGCCATCAGATATGAGAAGAACAAATTGACAGTTTGTAACTTTAATCTCTTGAATAAAATTTGATTTATAATCTTTGAAGATTTATTTTAAATTCATTATATTTCAAACTCTGGTGTGTGTCAAAGTAAAAAAAAAATTTTATCTTTTGTCCAAAATTTGTTAGCTTCAAAACTGTGCATTGCTTAATGTCTGTAAATATAGAATTTATCTACTAAAATATTTATACTCTTGTTATATCTGGAAATATGTTGAGTTCTGCTTGTAGTAGTAATATTAAAAGCGCTTTTCAATCAAATCTCAAATATTAAACATTCTGATAGGTTTCATTGGATATAAGTGGTCGCAACGAATGGAAGTTGTGCTTCACAACAAGCAATGTACATCTACCTACTGAATACTTCTTTGGAGCCACTGCTGCTACTGGTGATCTGTCAGGTTCATCCTACTACTAATTTATTAGTATTCTTTTCCTGTTAAACAAGATGATTGTTATAACATTGATTAAATATAGTGTAAACTGATTATTGAGAATCATTTTATTTTATTTCATTTCAATTAATTTTTGTCAGTTGAAAATAACATTTATGATAGACATAGCATCTGGAAATAAGTTGAGTTTTGGTCATAGCATTGTAATGATTTTATTGTCAAGTGTTTGTTATGAATAAAAAATTATTCACAGCTGAAATGTTTTAAAACATCATTCATTGAAAAAAGTGCCTAGTGTGGATCTAAATTTATTTCTAGTACAAGTTATTTATACGTAATTGTTTTAAAAATTTTTTTAAATAAGTATATATACACATATTTTTACATTATCCTAGATAACCATGAGATTATGTCAATCAAGGTGTTTGATATTTCTGAGGGAAAGGTAGTGGTTTTTAATGTTATAATTTAATGGTTATAATTCATAATGATCACAGATTTTATGATGCTTCAATATGATTACGTAATGTTTGTTACTCGTTGTATAGTTAGGAAAACTTGTTGGTAATATTTTTATAGACTGAAGATGATGCTGATTACAGCAATGTCGTACCCAATGCTGAATATTTCGCCCCTCCTAGAGGTTACATTTGTATAAAACTTCTTTTTTTGATGTTTTTGAATGTAAGAATTATCGAAAATGATGATGGAGTATAAGAATTAAAATTCGGTGTAATGATTTTTCCTGTTTCAGATCACGTGGATGACCCGAAACTATCAACTTTATCTCGATTGACTGGTTGGAAACTTGTTGGTGTCTTTGTTCTTGCTGCTGTTGGGATCATTGTTTGTTTAATGATCGGTTATATATTGTTCAATAAAACCCAGCAGACATCCAGAAAAAGATTATATTAAATATTATTTATTTATTTTGTTTGAATTTATTTATTTTGAAATGATTGAACTGCTCAACCTGTTGTTAATAATGAAATTAGCTTTTCGTATTGTGCCTGATTTGTTGAGTGCTGCATACTGAAGATACATTTATTTGAATTCAATAAATTGCAACAAACTCCTAAATTCATATCTACCTTTTACATTCTTAAAATAAATTATTGTTGTTATGGCTAAACATTCCGTTGATGTATACAGATATTAACAGCAATTAAGTGTTTGTACTTGTCAAAATTTGTGAAGAAATCGGACCAAATAAAGTACAATCATTTAATACGCAATATCATTGTGCAGCCGCTTTTACGCTAAGTTTTAAAATTTTAATATTGTGCTTAGCTCAGCAATATATGTATGCATAATATATTGAAAAAACTATTTGTGAATCCAGAAACTACTGGCTAACATATTACGGTTTCCTGTGTCCATTTTTCGCTCTGCATGACTAATAAAAGGTCCAAAATATGTTAGAAGAGTTTTATTTCGCAATTCTGATTTGTTATTTATAAAATGATAAAACTTGTGAAATTTCATTCTTTTCATTTTTAATTACTTTTATTTGCTATGCTTGCAAAAATCATGCGGTTTATCAACCTACAAGTCCGAGTAAAAAGCGCAGATTGGACTCTTGATCAGGAATCTGGGCTGACAACATGTAATTAATCCATTTCAATCTTTTATTTTCCTTAACGGAATGGGAATATTTAGTGGTGGATATGGCCAAGGTCGTGATGGTTTACTCATTTGAAATAGAATTAAAAGTTGCTAACTTAATTAAAAGTCAATAAAAAAGATTAAAAAATTATATTATTACAAATCAATCAATTAGTTTATAAAGCTCTAAACGCACAATTGTTAAAATAAATAACTCAAAAAATATTAATACTGATCACTTAACGGATTTATCATGCTGATGTTTAAGTTATGTCCATCGTCTCTTTTCCTAAACATCAGGCATCGTATGAAATGCCATCGGGCTGCGTATGCAGTTGGTTTTTCATGCAGTGCAAGTATAATACATTTACCTGCATTCAACTTTAATTGTCATTTATCTACTAGCTTCTTTAAGGCATCAAGCGCATTTTGTAATTCACCGACATCTTCCAAACATAGTATGTGTCTACAAACCTTAGCATTGTCTGAAAATCAGTCTACGTTAGCAGAGTCATTAACTATTCTCTAACGTCATTAATAAAAGTGATAAACAATATTGGTTTTATGACACTACATTTGAGCATACCGTTTTTGACGCAATACCAAAAGACAATTTGTCATTAACCTCAATAACCTTACTTCTAAGTTTTCTAGTTTTTCAAAAAGATTTTGATCCATTCGAAAGTAATTCCCTCTACACCACACATAGTTAGTCTTTTTATGCGGAACATGCTTACTGTATAGATCACATTGGTACTAGTTTTTGTACAAGTACAAACAGAATTGGTATGAATGACGTGAAATGAAAAGATTAACATTACTTTGTTCTCTTATAATCGCTAAAAGTAGATTCTAATGTAAAATAAAAAATAAGAGACTGTTATTGAATTTTCGTCTAATCAATGTTAAGAAGGCGTGTAGTTAAAAACTCAAATGTCGCGTGTATATTAAACATTAAATAAATTATTAAATATACCTGAATAAGCATTAAGAGCAAGTAGGTAAATAAAATACTTTTCTTAATATACATATTTGGTAAATACGCTGCATCAACATGTCATACACCACATGATGGCGCATATCGCATATGATCATATCATGATACGTCTGAACCGATGTATATATATTTATTTGTATATTATGCTGATGATGGAAAATAGAAGCATGCCACACAACTCGGAAAGATAGAACGATTCTTTCTCTTCATACATGCCAGTTCCAAGCATGGGTAAACTGAAAAGGGTGATCTTTACCTGACAACGAGTTTAAGTTTATCTTTATATAATGGAATCCTAAACCAAACCTTATATGAATATGGCAATATGCCCAAAAATAAATATACATGGTCATGCAATAAGGCCAACCCAGGGACGAACACTGGACAGTTCTGCCTTCCAGGGTTGAGTGCCTATTAAATAAACATATAAAGTTTTATAAACGTACATGATGGTGGTGATATATATATATATATATATATATATATATATATATATATATAACATACATACATATATATATATATATAAAACATACATACATATACAACGCAACAATTCACAAATTCTGTTTTGTTTCTTGTATGCTGTATAGCATAAGTATATTGTTTGAATTTATTAATTATTTTAAATTGAAATAAAACGAAATGTTATACCATCATTCATAACATAATCATAATATATAATATGTTTTATTGTTTTTAAATTTACATACTCAATTTTGTCAAATTAAAGAGCAGTTAATGGAGACATCAAGTGCCAGCAACAACACGAATCAAAAAACTGTGGTATTGAATCTGCTAGAGTTATTTGCTTATTTGACATGTGTCTTTGTGGCCCCTTCATTTTTTGAAACATTCAACATAACAAGGAATGTTCTGTTTAATTGTAGACTGTTCTGTCTCATGGCCTTTTTGTTTTCAATAATCCAAGATAGAATGTACAATTATGGCGATAAAAATAGAAGAATTAAAAAAATAGTGAGTTTATATATTGCATTATATTTTGCATTACGCATGTAATTATTGTCAATAATTTACATCACAAGTCTATAACAAAGTTATTGAAGTTCATGTGAAATGAAAGCAGTGCACCTTGCTGTTAAATAATTTTCAATGAACTGTTTGTTATTGTAATAAAAATTAAATTTAACTTGTTTATATAACTAAATTATAAATAATGAGAATAAGTTTTCACCAATTGCAATTGCATTAATTATAACGAATTATTCATGTCGATTAAATTTTTATGAATGATAAAGTTTTGGTGAAATATTCTTCACTTTTTATGCAGTCACTTGTTTATGGGTTCCTGAAATGTTTTGGATTACTTATCATCACCACTTTGGCATTTCATCTAATTTCTATCATGTATGGAGCACCAATGTTTGAGTAGGTTTTATAATACAACTCACTACTTCTAAATAAATTATTAAAGCTTAAAAATATTAATTATTGTATAGGAAGGCCATTGAAACATTCAACTTATCTCTTCTAATCAGCTTTTTGGCTGTTTTGCCAACATTTGTTGCAGCTAATAAATCCTGGAATAACTGGCTTCAAATCGTTTTCATGCTAAAGTAAGCAATCCATTGATTCATATTCATTGATTGATTGATTACATTATTGATGTATTATAACAATTCCTTTTAATTGATCAGTTGCAAAGAGGACTTGTTGCTGTATCAAACTGTCTTTACTTGCTTCAGTACTATTGTAGGAGCTTGGTTGGGTGCATTTCCTATTCCTCTGGATTGGGATAGGCCATGGCAAGTTGGTACTACCTTTCACAATATAAACGCCATCACAACATAAATGCTACCACTACATAAAAACTACCACACAAATGCCATTAGTTAAATTATCTACTAAAGTATGTAATCTGGTAACATGCAATCAGAAATCCAAATCACTTAAAATAAATGAACAGGTGTGGCCCGTCAGTTGTGTTTATGGGGCTGTTCTCGGTCATTGCCTCGGAGTTTCAGTGGGCACTGTGAGATTGTTAATGCTACACAAATACAAAAATAAGAGAAAATAATGAAATTGTGATTAATAGCGAATAATTATTATTTTTATTGACCGTAAAATGTTTGTAAATATTTTGTTTAAAATTTACTCTGTTTTAAATAAATTTTGGACAGTCAATTGATATGGATTTTTGGAAAACCCTTATTGAATTTAAAAATTGTAGCTTTAAATTATTTAAAACACCACCTGTAAGAAGGTTGCACATCAAAGATCGAAGCTGCTCTAGGTCAGCCATCTTGCCTTGAATTTTAAAACTTATTTATTAATCTAACAAAATTCTGTTCAAATTAAGCCTGAAACCTCAGTGTCAGATGCAATCTGGCTCTGGCTGCAGTCTGGCGGTGATTAAATGTACATCAAAACATTTAATGTTGTGGCTTTAAAGACACACACACACACACACACACACAGATATATATATATATATATATATATATATATATATATATATATATGTTGGTAATAGACCATAATTTTTACAATATTCTATAAATTCTACCGAATGTTTGGCGTTAAAGCGGTTTACCAATAATTAATATATATATATATATATATATATATATATATATATATATATATATATATATATATATTGGATTAAGACTGTCAGAAATGCAATTATTGATGAAAATCACAGCATGTTCGGCGTTAGTTAACTTCCAATTTAACTTTTCGATTTTTATAACGGTTGAACATAAATCATTTTCAAGTTATTAGCTCTTTTTTGGTTTTAGGTTCATGTTCCAGTCGATCATTGTAGTCGTCCACGATGTTGCTTCCAGTCCGTGGTTTTTTAATAAATATTGGATTAAGACTGTCAGAAATGCAATTATTGATGAAAATCACAGCATGTTCGTCGTTAGTTAACTTCCAAACCACAACCTTATCATTCACTGTAACTTGATAGGGCGTTATACAAATATATCCGTCATGCCTTTTCATTTAACTTTTCTGACTGGCTTGGCTGCAAGACTCCCCGACGACATGTTTTTCCATGTCGGGTCGATATTGTTCCTCACTATAATATATATATATATATAATAATATATATATATATGTATATTTACTTACATATTTATACTCGTGTTTGCGTATGTATATATTATAAAATTGCGTGTAAGTGCGTATTTTCGCGTGTGCTGATAAACAAGTGTTTGTATATCACATGCATATAGCACAAACCCGTGTATACGTTTGCATGTTACATGTACACATGAAATTCTCGAAATGTTTTGTTTTAGAGCATTCCATAACGGATAACATAACATAATGCTGAATGTATTTATGTCCTGTGCGCTTTCATTTACATGTGTTCTTGCCATAAATAGAATTAATCCAATATATTCTTGTTCTTACTATTTTAAAATTAACCTTTAGCAAATGAAAGAAAGTAAACAAACATGCACGCCTGGCATCGACAACATTTCAAATTATTATTAAATCTAAATTCCAGCGATCTGTTATACATCGCTCTCTCGCTCGGCACTTTTGATAATAAACATTCTTTGAGGGGCTGCTGGAGCGGAATTATGCAACCAGCGATTACATTTTCAAAAAATACAACTTCCTTTAATAAGCATAAATCAAAAACTTGTTCCTCGTTCGCTAACTGAAAGCCAAAATCGACAATAATGCAAAGAACACAAGAACGTGAGAGAGAGTACATAAAAGTGCGTTCAAGACGTCGGACGCCAAAGATAATTAAACGTGGGAGTGGCGTAACGTAATGCTGAATCTTTCCAACTTTATCTCGAGTATTTCATGCGCATAATGCTATTTATGTGTTTATACATTTTTGCAATCTTAACGTTTTAAAACAGAACAATCGTTGCTTCTTTTTCGTCGCCCCATCCAGCCATATTTCCGTCTGCCCCTCCCAATATCTCACAACATCAAAAGAAACATTTTTTCTCTTTCAAACAAAACAAATTAGATTTTTTATTTTCTGATAATTCAAACATTTTTATCACGGAAGAATTTTTATTTAACGTGAGATTAACAAATAATTTCATTCAATCATCATAATTCTAGTGTCGTGCTACTCGGCGATACAATTCCTAGCTTGCATGAAAATAGATGCTTAGATAGGGTTATCAAAGGAATTAAAACAGGAGCAAGCAGGCTCTTGTTTCTTTGTGAACGGAAATATTTAGAAAAAAAACTGGATTGATCACAAATTCTGAGATGAGACGTCACATTGTTTTTGTAAAATTTATAGTAATGGGCTAGTTCTTAAAACCGTTTGATGTGTTTTAATATTTTTTCTGTGTAATTAATAAATTAAAATCACGGCTCAACATAACAGAAAAAAACAAAAAATAAAGAAGTAGAATTGTGTTTTTGAATTTCTTATATGATTATCAGCTGACGCCAACTTAGATGCGTGTACTGTAAGTGTCTGTGCTTACGTATGGAGATAGCATAAATAACAAATGAATAAACTCTCTCTGGCGTCAGTTTTGGTGAATGTGCAACATGCTAACATGCTGGAAAGTTTAGGCAGACATTTGCCTATATCGAGTTTAATTGATAATATCTCGGTTCCTTTCTTAAGAGTTTGTTTACGAGTAGGTTTTGTATAACATCGCTGAACCAATTTGATACATAAACAGAATTTAAATGGGTAGTAAAAAACGATCGGATCAACAACTTTTGCAAATCTATTGCGAGCTGGAGCGAAGGAGGAGCGTGAATAAAAATCAACTTTTTCATTATTTTGTCAATTAAATTTTCATTCAAACGCATACGACCGCGTTCGTACGATGCTGATGAATAACAACACAGGGAACATCTGCAGCCTATATTACAACTTCATTATTTATTTTCATCTACTTTAAAACAGTTGTTCTCTCGCACGTACACACACCCAAACGCACGCACAAGCAAACGCTCGCACGAACACACACACACACACATATAATATGTGTGTGTGTGTGCTTGTTGTGTTTGTACGCAACTTAATCAATTTTATGAGAGCTCGCTGTAATACGACCAGTGTGAATGAGTAAGTTGGGTATGTGCATGTTTGCCTATGTATTTGTGTGTAAATGTATATTTGTATTAGTGTATGTATATATGTGTTGGTATGTATGTGCATGTGTTTTGATAGATATGTGTGCTGGCATATTTGTGTATGTAAGTCTATATATATATTTATCTATATGTGTATGTATGCGTACGTGTGTGTGTGTGTGTACGAATATATAAATTACTGATAAGTTTTTGAGTGTCTGTTTGCATGTATTCATGCCGATTGTTTGTTTTATAGGAAAGAAAGCAGCATGACATGACATGATGTCTTGTTTCTTGTGTGTTCATTTGTTGGAAAATATTTACCATTCAAACATTTCTTCTCGACATATCTACACAAACACAAAAACAGTCACACACGCGAACAAACACAAATTCGTTTTACACGTCTGTGAATATGTATACTTGTTTGTGTGTGCGTATGTGTGTATGTACGTTATGTTTTTCACATTATAATGAAGAAACATGTATGTATTTTTATGCTTATATCATTGCATGCAATAGATTGTTAGCATGTTGCAAATGCTATAAAACTTCATTGGTTGGGGAAGTTGTTTGTTCTGTTGGATCGTTTCGTGCCTATTTATTTCAGTTTCCGTTTTGTTAAATATCGTTTTGTTGCAATAAGTTTGTACAGTTACTGTTCTGATTTTTGAGAGTTTATTTAAAGATTAAAAAATTATTTTAAATAATTTTATTAACAACTTTGTAAAAATTATCTTCTTTTGTTATCTTATTTATACTATATTAATTTTATTTCATTAAGTTATTAAGATTTGAAATTTTATTTTTTATCATAAACATATTGTTTTTTTGATGGCCTAACAAGGCAGTCTGCTCGAGTTTGCTGTGCTGAGAAGGTTTGATCCAGTGTCACTTCAAATGAACTCTTCAACTTATTGAACTGTTTTATTCAACTCAGTTTATTTAGTTTATAAGTAAATAGATGAATAAATGAATGACTGAATGAATAAATGATTAAGTAAATGAGTTAAATTGAAATAAAACATAAATCATTAAAACACACAAACAAATAAATCAGTATATATAACATAGAATAGATGTATTTATTTATTTACACGTATAACATACACATTTCAGCTTGTTCATTTAATTCATTTAGTATTTTTATTTAAAATTTTTT
Source organism: Helobdella robusta (assembly GCF_000326865.2). Classification (NCBI taxonomy): domain Eukaryota; kingdom Metazoa; phylum Annelida; class Clitellata; order Rhynchobdellida; family Glossiphoniidae; genus Helobdella; species Helobdella robusta. The sequence goes on along the minus strand of NW_008704501.1, from coordinate 1,758,150 downwards.
TAGCTTTACCTTTAGCTCCGACATTGATTCTTCATTAATAAAAAACATCAAACCCTGCATAACAACAACCACATCACAACAACAACCACGTTATAACAACAACTACTACATCATAACATACATCAAATAAACGCCAAAAATGCAACTGCACATTTTGATAACGACAACAACGTTGCTTCTAATATTGGCCGGATCGATCGCGGGCCACTCTTGCCCGGAATGCGACAAATCCTCGTGTCCAACTCTCACTTCCTGTCCAGGTGGCTACGTCATTGACGCCTGCGACTGCTGCGACGAATGTGCCAAGCAGGTAAACGAAAGTTGTGGAGCAGGCCTGTCGTCCATCTACGGCAAGTGTGATGGCCACCTCGTCTGCAAGATCTTCGCTGAAGTCGGCCAGTCTTTGGTCGGAAATGAAATGGGCATCTGCCAAGGTTTGTATGTTTGCTTGTTCATTTTTTTGTAGGTTTGTCGTTTGTTTGTTTGTTGGCTTGTTTGTTAACTTGATTGTTTCATTGCTGTTTAAAGATTATTACAAGATTTGTTCATATGAATGATTGGGTGGTTGATTAATTGGCTCTCTTGTTGCTGGATTGTCTGGTTTATTAATTTACATTCTTTTATGTCGTTTTATTGCAAACATGTGTTGGATTTTAATTTAGTTTTCAGTTTCTCAGTACGTTACTGTATTCTTTCTACTCTTTGAGGGTAAATGCGAACGTGTGTATGTTTGTGTGTGCATATTTATGAGTATGTGTGTGTGTGTGTGTTGTGTGTCTGTCTGCCTGTGTGTAAGTATGTAGGTACAAAACAAGTTAACAACAGCAATTTCATTATTCGTCGCGAAATGAGGTCAAATGCTTTCGAATTGAAACTTGTATTCATTATGTAAGAAAACTCCCTACTTCTTATTTCTATAGCGTTTTCACACAAGTTGAAATAAATTAACTTAAAATTAATAAACCTGCTTGTGTTATTTGCTTGATAATGTAGGTTAAACTGAAAAGCATTGAGATATATGTATCAAGAAAATTTTAAAAATCTAATTATTCACCCCACATACTGAAATGTTTCGTGTTTCAAAATTTAATTAAGAAATTAACGAGGAAATTTTTAATAAAATCAAATCATAACTCGTTTTCTAACCTTATGCGAAAATAAATGGTACTGCAAAAATAAATTTTTTTTTGCAGAATATTTTGGGATATATAACATTAACCCAAATGAAGCATCAATCTTATTATTTTTCCAACATTGTCGTAAATTTTGTAACTCCTTGTAGCCACTGGACTGAATTTATTCTTTGCCTCTTTCAAATGTTTTAACATAGAATATAAAAATAATAACGACCCAAAGAGTAGATGAGAATGAAAATCATTAACAATTTAACATTAAATTCAACGTACAACGATAAAATCTACATAGAGAAAAAAATTGATTTCACTCCCACAATAATTATGCCTGTACTGAAATGTTGTGCAAGTCTGCATCATCGATGTTTGTTGTTGCATGTTTATTTTAATACTTCCGTTTAATGCGTTTGATTTCGTGTGGCAAGTTTCTCTTCACTGAGGTTTTTGTTTTAATTTTATAGTTTACAATTCATTTTATTTCATTTGTTTTGGTTTATTCATTTGGAGTATCTACCCCAAGGATGAAAGTGCGTTCCTGCGTTGATTTTCACAATGCAATAAAACAATAAAAATGCTATGCAGGCCTGTCTGACATAAAATATCCATTTGTGTGGAACATTTGGACAGTTAATTTCCATTGATGTGACATTATTTAGGAGCATGTGGTCTGCCTGCTGAGATCCACTCCATCTGTATGAAATTCATCTTGAAAAATTTCCCACCGATCAAAGAAAAAATTATTTGTTATGTGTTCGTATGATGTCGAACGTGTAAATTCTAAACTGCTGTCGCTAGATGCAAGACAAATTCACTGATTGGCAGATTTTTAGAACATAATTGGGAGGAAAACGTGTTATGTTATGTGTTGTTTGCTGTGTGTTGCATAATGTGTGTGCTGTTTGTTGTGTTTTGCTTATTGGACTGTTTGGCGTTGTGTTAAAGTTGTAGTTGTCAGCTGTAATCGTTGTTTTGCTGATTCCATGATTAGCGAAAAATTCAAATTATTTGTGGAATGTATGAAAGTTAATGGAAGGTTGAACACCAGATTTAAACTTGAGTCCGCTAATTGTTCTACTCTAGAGAGTTAATGATGAATAATTGATTTGTATCTGTGACTGTTTGTGTATGTATGTATGTATGTGCGTTTTCTCTTGCATACTTTTACATGTGTGTGTGTGTCTGGCCTGTATCTACTGAACGTTTTCATCTATAAGTGTTGAATGTACACATGTTTGTATGTATAAAGTTGCATTTCTAGTGCGTAATTCTTTTGTTGCACGTGCACACAGTTTTTAGGCATGTTTAAGCATTCCTAATTAATTCCAATGGATCGTTAATTTTAAAAAATGTAGCAATGTCAGAAATGTTTAAAAATCTTTACAAAACAAAAATTGTAATAAAAATTCCCTTGATAAGCGATATAAATAGACTCCACTTGTTTCGTCACCATAGCAATAAGTTCTTAACCATTATATAATAAATGTTATTGACTTTCCATAAGACGCTCAAGTCGATTGGTGCGAAAGATTTCTAATTATTGAAATTTTATTGCTAGCAACGTGTTGTTATCTTGCTTCGGAATGTGAGTCTTCGATTAAGAAAACATCATTCGTGTAGCTGTTTGTTTGTGCGTCTGTTCAAATTTGATGAGCTTCTAGTTCTGTTCCAGAGTGTCACTGCATCGAACTTGTTTCTAATTTCATTCGCTAAACTGCGAAGTTATATTTTTGTGTTTTGTTTTTATTTAAATACTAACTCTCTCTTTCTCTTTCTCACTTTCTCTCTCTCACATTTTCTCTCTCACATACACACTCTCTCTTTCACACACACACATCACACACACACACATATATATATATACACTCGCGCATTCTGCGAATACGAACAAATTGTTTGGCAATCAACAAAAAACGCAATTGGTAAGAGTGAGTGTTTCAGTGTTTCTCTGATTGTGGTTCTTGTGGAAATGTTATCATTTCGTTGTTTGGGCGGCTGGCTCCCAGATGTGGAAGGCTAGATAGATTAATAATGTATAAGATCGGTCATGTTCTGATAACATCTGGCTCTGAAATCTCACCTTGATTTTCTATTTACAGATTTGATCTTAATAAATTATGAACATTAAATTATTATCACGCCTTAAAAGAAGCCTTTGCCATCATCGACTGAATTCATCCACATTCAGAAATTATTTTTTATTGTTAATTCTCCAACTAAATGACATCGTGCATATTGAAGAGCACCAATTTTCTTACGGTAAATTATAACTTGTATGTTTTGCAAGTTGCAGTGTATTGTAGGGTGGGAAAGATGAATTGAGAACACGCGTGAGCGATAACCACCGACACACATCTAACTCGTTCAACTTCATTTTTTCCAATTTCATTTCATTCCAACTGTTGAACAGAAGATTTCAGAACAGACGAACGAGTGTGCTGTGCAGTATGCAGGCACCAGCGCGGACAACATCGTCCATACTTCGAAACGAACGCATCCATTTCATTGCTTGTAAAAAAAAATGAAATCAATATTTATCGACGTCCTTAGCATAACATCCAGTAACAATACCCAGACGTGCAAACGGTCAATAAAATTTAGAATTTTAAATATCAATACCCTTTCATTAATTTCGCATTTTTATATAGCGATGAGTTTTTTCAATCCAGATGTAGGGTCAGTCTTTTTATCAATCAAATGCTTAAGGAGTTTTTATTGACTTCGGCAGAGTGGCTTAGCCGGGGATTTTTAAAGAGAAAGACTTTGAGGTTTTTTAAAAAATTGATGACTTTTTTGCCCAATCCTAATTTTATTATAAATTTGCAAATATATAGTATCAGTTTTTTTGATACAAATTTGCAACATTTCATCATTTGAGAGACTAGAACGTTCAAAAATAATTTTTTACATGAATTAACAAGAAACTTGATATTTTAGATCTACAGCCACACATTTTAGTTTGCATCATATTTTCCACATTTGAATTATAAATAACAAAACGACATAAACTTATTTGGCCTGACCTGAAAATAACGGTAAATCACGCCAAAACAAAACCTCGCGCAAGGACTCGCGGTCTGAAATTGTTATGATAAATCATTGGAAAAAAAAGTTGCTTTCAAGCAGTGGGTTCATTTCGCTAGTTCATCACCATTATTTCCATTGACATCGCGTCATCATCCTTTCCAGTGTTGTCGTTATCACTTGAGTATCATCATGGTCATCATCATCGTCGTCGTCGTCGTCTTCGTGGACATGATCATCATCATCAACAGCAGCAGCAGCAGCGCTAACATCTTTACAGTAAATTGCGTCATAAGAAAGGAATTATTCTCCACAATAATAATAATAATAATAATAATAATAATAATAAATATTAAGCTGGAGCAATATAAAAACAAGTAATACTAACGTTAATCCATAATAACAACGACAATAAAAAAACAACAACAATAATAATAATAATAAAATAATAATAATAATAATAATAATAACAGCAGTAGTTGTATAGACGTTTTTATTGCTGTTTGTTAGCATCGGATATTGTACGAGCGAACATTTAAAAACAGAACTGTATCACATTATATGATATCATATCATATGGTATCACATCATTTCATATATCATACAATATAAATACAGATATATATATATATATATATATACATATATATATATATATATATATATATATATATATATATATATATATATCATATCTTATCATATCATATCCAAATACAATGTAGCACATTACTAGCTGAAATATGATATCTTTATATTACTAATAACATTTTGTTTTTGAATCATCATAACGACATCCCAAATACGTAAATTAATTCATATTATTATTTTTATTCTCCTCATTATTTTTATTATTAATATTGTTTTATTATTGTAATCATATTATTGCTATAGTTGCAGCAAAAACAAACAACAACAAGCAAACAAACAGCGAACAAACAACCAAACGAACGAACAAACGAACCAAAAATACACACGAACGAACAAACAAACAACAATATGAAGCATAGATGCAACAACAGCACAACTGGTTTCAAGACGCCTGCTTGTCAAATTTCTTTTTTTTTATGCCGCGGTTTTATCTTCTATTAATAAATTACGATCTCTCTCTCTTTCTTTCTTTCCCTCTCTCTCTCCCCCTCTTTACAATCGTTATCATAACCAATTTATTATTATTTTTATTTATTTATTATTACACTTTATTACGTCATCGTCATCATCGTCATCATCGTCATCATCTTATTACACGTGTTTTTATATCATCTTTTTACGGTGCTCTGATGATAATGATGACAAAGGTAATAAAAATAATAATAATAAAAAATATTATTATTGTTATTATTATTATTATTATTAGTAGTAGTAGTAGTAGTCATAATACTAAGACGAATGGCAACTAAAAGTGATTTCTAGAAAGTAATGATCGTAATTGTGATGATGATGATGAGGACAGTGAACAAAACTGATTACTTAGACATTCACATTAATTCTGACAACGTTAATGATGACAATGTTGATGGTGATTATGATGATGATGATGGCGGTGATGATAGTGATGATGGTGATGATGAAGTTAAGAGGACGATGCTGACCAGGTGAGGTAAACGATGATGATGATGTTATTAGAGTGATAGCAATGATGACGGAAACGACAATGATGATCACTGTGGTGATGATGATGATGGGGTCACCATCATTAACCTCACTGCTCAACATCATCCTCTTGACTTCCTTATCACGATCATAATCATTACCATCGTTATTGTAACTAACGTCGAAATCATCACCATCATCATCACCATCATCTTCATCATCATTATCATCATCATCACCATCATCTTCATCATCATTATCATCATCATCATCATCATCATCTTCATCCTCATTATCATCATCATCATCATCATCATCACCTGCCAGGCTGCCTGCCTATGGTACTTAACCTTTAATCACATCTGATTGCACGACTAGCTCTACCTTGTCATATCACTTCCCAACTTTTCATTTCAGAACAATTATTTATTTCACTCGACGTTCGTTTATCTATCGAAAGTTGGTGAAATGTTTAATTGCCCCGTTATCATCATGAACAGAAGTTCTGGCTGTCTCCATCTTTATGAATTCAAATATTAAAATGCACTTGTTTACTTAGTCATTCTAAACGCTCGTGTGCATGCATGCATGTGTGCATGCATGTACGTACATGTGTCAATGCATGTAGGATGTATGCATGCATGTGTATGTATGTATAAGAGTGTATGATGTCTGTGTGCATGTACGTGTGCATGTACGTGCGTGCGTGTGAATGTATGCATTTAGGGACGCAAAGATCACTGCGTCAATGTTTTCGACAGTTGATCGCACGAGTCAAGTCTATGTATCATTGTTACATTTATACAATAACCATGTATGTTAGAATACATAATAATAATACATAATTATAATGATAATAAAAATAGTCATATATATATATATATATATATATATATATATATATATATATATGTGTGTGTGTAGTTTATTGTTAATTTTGACAAATTATTGAACTTCTTGCACTTAGTAAAGGTACTCAGAGCAAGTATTTTTAAAAAACTACTTATCAATAAAATTTTTGACAAAATATACATACATATAAGTACGCTATGTATGTTTATTATATATTATATTATTATTTTTATGTAATTTTTCTTATATAATGAAAAATCACGACTATTCATTATAATAAATAACATCATTGTACACTGCAGCGATAAAGTATTATGTACAATTTGTTAAGTACAAATCGTTTGCTTGTTTGATTATTTGTTGTACTGCCGGTCTGATGAGCTTATGTAGAGTATTAATCTTTCATAACAAGATCGTAACGAGGTTCATCTACATCTAAATACTGATCAACATAGATTGTGCTGTTGTACATTTATTAACTAAATTAACATAAGCTTTTGTTGTTTTTGTTTTGTTGTTGTTGTTGCTGTTAATGTTGTTGTTGTTGTTGTTGGAGATGTTGATGCTAATGTTGATGTTGTTGCTGCTGCTGTTAATGTTGTTGTTGAAGATGTTGATGTTAATGTTGTTGTTGTTGTTAATGTTGTTGTTGAAAATGTTGTTGTTGTTGTTGCTGTTAATTTTGTTGTTGAAGATGTTGATGCTGATGTAGATGTTGTTGTTGAAGATATTGTTGTTGTTAATGTTGTTGTTGAAGATGTTGATGTAGTTGTTGTTGTTGTTGAAAATGTTGATGTTGAAGATGTTGATGTTGTTGTTGTTGCTGTTAATGTTGTTGTTGTTGATTGCTGGATTTGTTTTATATTAAGTGAGTTTATGTGAAACTGGAGCCTCTAGTATTAATAACTTGATCATACTTACATCTCCACACCACAACAATTAAAATTCTCAACTGGTTGCTATGGGGTGAACAACGTATGGTGAAATATTGGAATGGTGGAGGATTGTTACTTGGAATGTTATGTTATTTCCAATTGATTCAGTACATGTTTGCCTACATACGTCTATATCATTTTGAATGTGTTCACTTGTACACAATTGAACACATTCTTTGCTTGCTATACTATCTGTTGTAATAACATTTTAAATGCTCTGAATATGAAGAAGTTTGTAAATTATCATCACCAGAAGTCATCAACTATCATCATTAGATAGTCATAATTTCCTATCATCACCATCTTCACCATGATCAACATCATTAAATATATTTCTTTTTTTGGTGGTGGGGGGTTTCTTATAATGAAGCTTTGACAAACGCAGAACCGCTTGCATGTCATTCAGCAATTATGACAAAACTTTTGTGAACCATCCTCATCAAGTACTTGCTATACATACGATGTATGTAGACGCAAGGCATAAACATGATAGTCTTTGAGTTTCGCTCAGATAGTATTCGAAACAGGCTATCGCGTAATAACGGCCTGAAACATGGCACCTCTACCGGCTGAGCTAACTCGCTGACTACATCGTCACTATCATCACATAATCAACATCATCGTCACCATCATCGTCAACCCATACCGTCATCATCACATTTTCTCACCATCACCACACAATAAATAGCATCATCGTCACCATCCTCATCATCATTGTTTGCGTACGAAAAATTGATGATTTTGTGATCATTTGTAGTCCTCACATGCATTTGCATGATGATGATGACGACACCAACAGCTGGGATGTTTGTAAAAACGTATGTATAATGTTGTTGACAATGATGATGATGGTGATTGTGTGATGATGACGATGATGATGATGGTGATTGTGTGATGATGACGATGATGATGATAACGTTTATAATGACGATGACGTAGACAATAATGATTGTGTGATGATGACGATGACGATGACTGGACTTGATTATATTAATAAGTGATTTATAGATTTTAAATGCAAATTTTTTTCAATAATAACGTTCCTGTTGAATAATTAAAACCAACCCATTCATAATAAATTAAGGTTTCTATTATTATTATTATTATTATTTGTAGTAGCAGTAGTAGTAGTAATAGTAGTAGTAGTAGTAGTAGTAGTAGAAGTAGTAGTAGTAGAAGTAGTAGTAGTAGTAGTAGAAGTAGTTGTAGTAATAGTATTAGTGGTAATTGTAGTAGTAGTAGTAGTAGTAGTGGTAATTGTAGTAGTAGTAATAGTAGTAAT
>NW_008704501.1:1741361-1749017 GCF_000326865.2 Helobdella robusta | reverse complement strand
ACCACATAATAACAACAACAACAACAACAATAATAATATTAATAATAATAACAACAACAACAACAATAATAATAATAAATAAATATTGTTATTATAGAAAACAAATGATGAAAAAGTTTGAGATGGCAGAGTTAATAAGAACTAATGATTACAAATGCATGGTCCGTCTCTCAAAGAACTTCTTTAGATCTGATCTGATGATGGTGATGATGATGAGGATGATGACGACGATGGTACTGTGATGGTGGTGATAACGATGTGATGACGATGGTGATCGTGATGTGACGATGAAGGTGGAATGATGATTACCAAAACGATACGAATGGTGATATAAAAAATAATAATATTGACATAGATGATGAGGATAATGATGAAAAAAGCAGTGGGGATTTATATGATGATGACCATGATGATGATGACGATGATGATGATGATGTCGATGATGATGATGATGTCGATGATGATGATGGAATTAGGGTGTTTACAATTTATCCAAATGAGGAATTGCATCCAATTTAAAAACGAAAAAATTGACAGCACCAATACGAGTGTCAGCAAACAATGATGATATCAATTATAACAGACAGTCACAGGGACCTTGGTTGATGGAATATGATGTGATGTCATCATGATGTCCTGTCATCATGATGTCATTTAATGATGTAAGGAATATGGTACATCTATGCAATGTCGTATTACGATATGATTGTTAATTATGAGATATAAGGCAATGTGATGTTAAGGATGTGTAATGTAATGTGATGATGTGATATGATGGAATGGTGATAGTGATGTTGATTTGATGTGATGATATCAAGTATCATATTATGAGTTTTTACGTCAATGTTGATATCAACTAATTTAATGCCACACGAAAAGATGTGATGTGACGGTTAGTGAGTATCTTTAACGCCAGGCAATAAGTGAGTGATATGTGGTGGTGGAATATAATGTTGATGTAATGAAATGTGAAGTTGATTTGGCGAGACGTTAATGTAGCGGGAACTGAATGTAATGTTGTAAAACTAATAAGTTGAACTGCATTGCAACGATGTGATATGGCCTGTGATGTAATAATAATAATAATAATAATAACAATAATAATAATAATAATTCATATCGTGATGTAATCTGTATCCGTATCCAAGGATTTGAGGAACACCTCTATTGAATAACTGCAATCGAGAATGTCAAGACAAATGATATTACAAACGCTTCTTGAAAACATGTCGTCTCATGCTGTTGAATTTCTTCAAATCTACTGGGAGTGATTTTTGCAGAGGAAACTGAAATTCTTCTCAGAAAATCTGACGAGTATACGATGACAATAGTATGATAGCACTTGATGTAAGGCTGATGTAGGAAGAAATGGGATGGAATGCTTGTAGTAACGTTTGTCAGTTATATTCATCCCAGATGGCATTTCAGCAATAAATAAAAATTAAGACGATCGTGTTTCGTCATCATTCGTAGTTGGATGTACTGGTGTGTTTGGTTGCTGTGTGTTATTGTTGGGGTTAGGTAGGTGTTAAATGTAGAATTGTTGAATAATCTGAAGAAAGTTATGTAATAAATGCGGATGTTATAATCTGAACTCTCACAGCTTGTCTTTGGTTGCGAATGTCATCACATAATGTCTTTTGTTGTTGCTGCTGTTGTAATTGTTGCTGTCACAGTATTATTAATGTATAGTAGTAGAAATGACAAATTTACTTTTTGTATATTTTTAAAGTTAGGTTTAGCCAAAAAATCGAATATTTAATTATTGTATATGCTAAAATTCGGGGAAAAGTATTAAAATTTAAATTAAACATTTGAAGCGAAGACCTTGATGGACTCTACGGGCAAGAATCGACTCAACAGACAAGGATCACGATCAATCAAGTAATATAATCGCTCTTCATTTGGAGGAAATGTTTAAAATTTCTGTCAAAATTCGTGAGTGTGCAAATCTCCAAAGAAAAAATATTTTTGAAGTTTTTGGGAACGATGAAAAAAGTTCTGACGGAGGTTGTGGCTAGGTGGGGTGGTTGTTGGCATAATCTGCAAATTGCGATCAAATATTCTTTTAAGATTATTTGCCGATCGGCTAACAAATAACGTTAGTGCGGTTGACGATGTAGCTACAGTTTCAATGATTTGGAGAATAATGATGATAATGATGGCCTGGTTTCAATCTTGTCAAATGGAAATGAATGTACTTACTAATGGTGAGTATGATGACAGACACGATGGTAGGTTTTGTAGTTTACTCACTCATTAATAACTCACTTAGTAAAGACTCATTACTTTGTTGTTTAATTGATTGATTAATTGAAAATTTTTATGCACACACAAATACGTACAAAGTGATTTGTTTGATGAGTGGAGCGGATAATTTTTCACTATTTCGTGTGAGAATTGTGAGAAAATTTTAATCTAACATTGTAAGAAATTTATTAATCTGGTTAGCTTTTTACATTTGTATCTACATATTTATAATTTTAGCGATTCTATAGAAAGTTGAAGGATAATTTTAAATAAAACAAAAAAATGTAAGGTGGATTGAAATGTCGAAACATGTACAGTTCATGTCGTTCAATCAAACTGCAACTTATCTCAGCTATGTCTCAGCGTGTGAACTCTGTATATGCATATGCAAGCATATTCACTTTGTATGGATTTATAAACTCTGTATGACGTATTCTTCTTTGTATGAAAGTATAAACTTTGTAGAAACATATATATATATATATAATGAATAGCAGTATTGAGGATAAATTGTATCTCAAGACTCTCATACTTAGAACTGAGAAACTTTCATCTATTTTGTTTCTTTAATGTTCGGAGCCAGAATGTACTTTGATGCTGTGAGCGAGCAGTCATCAAATGAGATGCACATCAATCATGAAAGTTGAGCTAACTACGTACCTCTCTGATAGTTCTTCCATCTTACGTAAACAAATTTTTGGGACGTAATCTTTGCTGAAAATAAAATACTTGGATGAATGTCGGTGGAAATGCGTGTGCGCTCGTAATTCTTGCACTCCCGAAAGAATGTTTATAATTAGGTGCGCGCTCTTCTTGCGCGCAAAACTTTTTCATATCAAATCGAATTGAAAATATTTTTTAAGATAATTTTTTAAATCTATGCAAAGACCGTTAATCTAATATTTAAGAATAATATTATTTTTGTTATAATTTTTATGCTCGATGTAATTATATTTAAAAAATATAATCAACTTAGTATCAAATTTTTATATCAACGAAATTATTTATTTCTCTTATTTATGACCGCGAAACAAACCCCCTTCTTTTTAACACTCGTCGGCATTTTAGGTTGAATTGAAATAAACATGAAGAGCACGCAAAATGAAATTAAATTATCCAACCCACCATCACAGCAGGCAGATGCTGCATACATACGTCAACATTATTATGTTTGTCGTTGCCAATGATTGCATTGCATTCATCTTTGTCATCGAGACAATAAATACGAATCATCACCATCATCATCATCCTCATCATCGTCATCATCGTCATCATCATCCTCGCTTTAATACTTTAATAAATTTTAACGTGTTGTCATTACCTTCATGAAATCCACATGAACCAAATGTCATCATCATAATTTGCGACCGGTTTTTCATTTGTTAACAAATGATGATGATCAAAAATGTTAATTATGGTGACGATGACGATTATGATGATGATGTCGTTGATGTTAATTAAGGACGATAATGTTGGTTTTGGTAAGACGACGATAATGATAATGATGCTGATGATAGTAAGGACGATGATGATGACGATGATAATGATAATGATGGAAATATAGTGTAAATTTTTGACAAAGTTGTAATGTAGCTGATAAAAAAAAATATTTTTCTTGGCGTTGTTGTTGACTTGTCGTTTCAGTGTAGGTAGGTTGGGTTGTACTAGCTTGTTGCTGACGCCGACGAGGTTCTTGTTGCCAATTCAGTTTTCATTTTTTTTAATTTCAGGTTGTAAAAATTGACGTAAATGTTGACGAGGATTTCCTTTGCAATGGAGTTGATGCGGTTTTTTTTATAATTTGCTGACAGTCTTTTCATCTGATATTGATGTTGTTGATAATGTTGACACTGTTAAAATTGTTGATGTACTTGATGTTGCTGGCGTTGTTGATGTTGTTAGTGTGTTGATGTTGTTGAATTCTTGTTCTTCAAAATCATTTTTTTTAATTTGAGAAAAATTTTAAGGATTTGTTAATGTGTGAAATTAATAAAGCCAGGGGTACTCGTGCCGTATGTCGTGCAGGCTGGCATGTTGATGACGTGAATGTCTTCAATGCAAATAAGACAATGTAGAGACAAGTTTCTCGTCAACAATAATAATAATTTTTTTAATTGCTATAATAGTTTATGTTTAAAATTTTACTAAATACAGTGAAAATAAGACTTATTGAATGATGGCTGCAAACCATTCAAACTAGTGACTGCAGGCGATATCGAAAAGCAACATTCAAACCAAAAGTTCGCCATTTCATTATCCAGAGATCCAAAACTCATCCACTGAACGTGACAGAAACTTCAGTAAAACTCATTGATGTATTCAGACCTGGTTTGCAACATTCGCAAAAAAATGCAGCATAAATTAAAAAATATTAATGTGAACATTTGAGGTTTTACATTCCCAGATATGAAGTATGAACACGCGCCAAGTTTCATACAAGCTCAATTCAAGGTTTACTTTATTCCATATAAGAATGCTAATAAATTATTTCTATTTCTGACTCTTGACAAGCAATTCATCTGTGTACATTTTAATTTTTTAAACACTTTTTCAAGTTTTAGCGATGGTTTTCACAGTTTTCTTGACGGTAAATTTCTGATGTTTTGAACTGTAAATTGTTTCCTTGTTTAGTAGGCGTCTGAATGTTTGTTGTGTTGGTTTGGTGTTGTTCGTCAGTTTGTCTGTTGGTTATGTTTGTGTTTGTAGTTCATTGTGCACTTCTCATAAGTTCATTGTGTCTTGATGTAGATGGAGCATATGCCGACGATCAACACGCACGTGATTCACCGGAACACATGCACAAAATAAACAAGCCTCTTCAACTTTTCTTAACAAGCATGAACAACAACAACAACAGCCAGTTAACTGCTGAACTCACGCACACAAACACACACACACACACATTAATATTGTACTGAGGATGTATTTCCGTTGTACACAACACACATGCATCACCTCAGCGAACAGACATTCAATTTTTTTGCACACCTTTGCATACATGTATATACGCATTTTCATTTTTATTCTGCAAACATTTATGGCTCACACTTGCTAATTTATAAGAAGCTTGTGAAAGTAGAAGCGCGCATGGGCGGTGCGCGACAACAAAGTCACGTTGGGAAGTTGAGCGCTGCTTTTAAATGGAAGGAGGTGCATGTGCGGAACATGGCAGGCAAGTCAGCTGGATAGCAAATGCTCACTCATCCAACGATGGACCAGAGTTCCTCCCGATACAGATGTTTTGCACATTCAACTCCAAATTCAACTGAACTCTTAACTAAACATTCAACTCCACATTCAACTCCACACTCAGCTCCACACTCAGCTCCACACTCATCTCAATATTCAACTGCTCCACATTCAAATGCACACACATTTTTGAACAAACTGTTTCTTCAGAAATAAAATGATAAACAAACTTGAAAACGTCATAAACAGAGCCACACAAAATAAATGCATTCACATACTCATACACGCATACATATTACACACATACATAAAAAAAACTCAATCACATACAGGCACATACAAGCATTAATACGCACATACATAGAAACATTTATAAAAACATAGAAACACATGCATATAAACACACACACATATACATACACACTTGAATACATTTACACAAATAAACATACACACATAAGCACACATATATGCACACATACACCCACAAACACACACACACACGCAAACACGCACGCACACACACACATGCATAGAAACGCACAGCACAGAGGTACAAACCTGCCAATAATTTACGACTTGCTAATTCATTTCTTGCTCAATTGACCACTCGTTTCGGACTAAGCATGTTCTAAAATGATGATGATCATAACAATTTTGTGATGATGATGAAGGTATAATAATAATAATTTAATAATAATAATTATTATTATAATATCTTAATAATAATAATATTATTATTATATTAATTATTGTTATTATCAGTGATGAAAATAATATTTGTAACAGCGGTGAACCATTCTATTAAGATTTTTACATTCATACCTCCATCTATTTTTTGTCCCGGCATCTGTTAATTGGTATATTTTAAGTTGCCGTTGAGCCAATCGCAAGTTCTCAACCATTTGATTCATCATCTTCAAACAAATTTATCCGCACATAAGATATCTATCTATGTATCAACTATCTACCTACACATATCTATCTATTTATCTGCCAATAAACATTCATCTATTCTATTCTATTCTATTCTGTTCTATTCTATTCTATTCTATTCTATTCTATTCTATTCTATTCTATTCTATTCTATTCTATTCTGTTCTATTCTATTCTATTCTATTCTATTCTATTCTATTCTATTCTATTCTATTCTATTCTATTCTATTCTATTCTATTCTATTCTATTCTATTCTATTCTATTCTATTCTATTCTATTCTATTCTATTCTATTCTATTCTATTCTATTCTATTCTATTCTATTCTATTCTATTCTATTCTATTCTATTCTATTCTATTCTATTCTATTCTATTCTATTCTATTCTATTCTATTCTATTCTATTCTATTCTATCTATCTATGTATCAACTATCTACCTAACTATCTATTCTATTCTATTCTATTCTATTCTATTCTATTCTATTCTATTCTATTCTATTCTATTCTATTCTATTCTATTCTATTCTATTCTATTCTATTCTATTCTATTCTATTCTATTCTATTCTATTCTATTCTATTCTATTCTATTCTATTCTATTCTATTCTATTCTATTCTATTCTATTCTATTCTATTCTATTCTATTCTATTCTATTCTATTCTATTCTATTCTATTCTATTCTATTCTATTCTATTCCATTCCATTCCATTCCATTCCATTCCATTTCCATTCCATTCCATTCCATTCCATTCCATTCCATTCCATTCCATTCCATTCCATTCTATTCTATCCTATCCTATCCTATTCTATTCTATTCTATTCTATTCTATTCTATTCTATTGAATTGAATTCCAAAATATCTATCCATCAAAAATTTATCCATCCAGTAAAACACACCAAAACACACCACAATGTATCCCACCAAAAAGAAATCCAAAGCAGCACATCTTGCCCCACCACACACCAATTGAAATTGTTTATATCTGGCCTGCGGCCATTCAACTATTTGTAAGCAGTGAGTGCGTTAAGGTGTGTTGTGCTGCGGTGTGTAGTGGCGTGTGGTGGCGTGTGGTGTGTTGTATTTGGTGATGTACTGTGGTGCGTTATTTATGACTGGCTACTCTCAAAAGTACTTGAGAGGAATGATAATGAAGGAGAATTTTTAGTAAGTTAAGTGGACATGTGTGTGTGTGTTTATGTGTGTGTGTGTGTGTGAGTGTGCGTGTGTATGTGTATGTATAAGTGTGTGTGTGTATGTGTAAGTGTGTTTTTGTTTGTGTG
>NW_008704501.1:1738841-1740845 GCF_000326865.2 Helobdella robusta | reverse complement strand
TGGGGAAAGCTGGNGGAAAACTGCGGAGNNNATTAATATAAATGGTGTATTCACTGGCCGTAAGGACGAATGGTTGTTTGATTATGACTTATAATAAATAATGATGATGATGATAATAATGAGGACGATGATGATGGTAATGATGATGATAATGGTGACGATGATGATGAAAATTTATGCCTACATTACACGAACTGTCTACATGACTCCAGATTCTTTCAAAGCACAATTCTTTTTCTACCTATAATTATGAAACTAAACCAAAACTCTATCGACATCAAAAATGCAAGACAACGTTGTTGTTAATGATGGTGAGGGTGATGAAATTGATGATGGTGATGACGACGGTGATGATGATGGTGATGAAAATGATGTTAGTGGTGATGAAGAGGATGAGGATGATGATGTGAAGGGGTGAACCTTGATGAATGAATCAATAAAGAAAAGAATGAAAAGTTTAGCTAAAGTAATAAAGGAATGAATGAGTAAATAAATGATTGAATGAATAAATGAAGGAATGAATGATTGAATGAATGAATGATTGAATGAATGAATGATTGAATGAATGAATGATTGAATGAATGAATGATTGAATGAATGAATGATTGAATGAATGAATGATTGAATGAATGAATGAATATTAAACGACATACGACGATGACGAGAATGATGATGATGGTGCATTTTTTACTCGTTTTTCAATATGCAAGAGTTTGATTGATAGTTTACAAGTGTTGTTCTAAATTAATGAAATCAAACTCCAAAACATTGAACACCGTTGAATCCTTCCACTTGCACCAAAGTAAAGTTCCAGCAGATTTCATGAGATACTTCACTATTGTTTTTTCATTTTTCTCCATTTCAGCAGGTTGCATGCCCCCCTCCCTCCCTCCCTCTCTCTCTCTCTCTCTCTTTTCTCTCTCTCTCTCTCTCTCTGTTTGAATATTGGGATTTAGATACACACATATTTAGAGACACAATCATTTGGATACACAAATATTTAGGTACACAATAATTTGGATACACAAATATTTAGATACACAAGTGTCTAAATGAATGTACCTATATAATGTATGCGGGTATGCATGTGTGTAGGCTGATATATTTTTTGTAAAATGAGACGTATTTTCAGTAATGGAAATTTTATATCTAATCTATTTTCCAGACGATTTTTAACTTGAAAAACAAACAAACGAAGGAAGAAAGGCAAGCAGGCAAGCAGACCGACGTAACATAACTTGAATGAGAAGAGCGTGCGTGCGTGTGTGTGCATCCAACTTTTGGGTGAATGATTGAGTGAATGAACTAATGATTAAGTGAATGAATAAATGATTGAGTGAATGATCGAATGATTAACGAAATGAAGGAATGATTAATTTAATAAATGAAAGCTTAAGTAAAGAAAAGAATGATTAGGTGCATGAAGGAATGATTCAGTGAATGAATGATTCAGTGAATGAATTATTCAGTGAATGAACGGATGGTTGAGTGAATAATTGAGCAAAAAATGAGCAATTGAATTTTGTTGAGATTAAACATGTGAATGAGTGAGCGAGTGAATGAATAGATCAGCAGAAATAATTAGTAAATATTTGAGTGGATGAACAGGTGAACGTAAAATAATGAGTGAATGAGTAAAGAAATGGTTGGGAAGATGCAAAATGAGTGAAAGAGCGAGCGAGGGGGTGGGAAGTTGAGTAGTTAACTGATGTTTAGGATGCGACTATACAAACTGCACAGCACACATTCAAGCAGACAACCTCAGCATTCGTGAACAGTCAAGTTTCCTTGCTTGTGCAATCTCTTGTGTGTGTGTGTGTGTGTGTGTGTGTGTTTATATCTGCCCATTTTATTGTGTTTTTATGAGTTTATGTGAATGTATGTCTGTCTAGTACGTTTACGCTTTTAATTACGTACGTACACATGTGACTAAAAGAACGATTTTTATTTGTCTTTGTTAACGCGTCGGTATTGCCGTTGTTGTTTCTGTTGTTGTTGTTTTTG